>NW_019396228.1:68867-74493 GCF_000591075.1 Eurytemora carolleeae
ATTACAATAATGAATTATTTACGTGGCCCGACTTCTGCCCTGCTAAACTTCCTTTTTTTGATTAAAAGTTTTTTCGAATATAAAATATATCTAACAATACTCATTTTAAAAACAATATTCAGTTTGTAAACAATTCTCATTTTGTAAACAATACTCAGTTTGTAAACAATTCTCAGTTTGTAAACAATTCTCAGCTTGTAAACAATACTCAGTTTGTAAACAATACTCTGCTTGTACACAATTGTCAGTTTGTAAACAATACTCAGTTTGTAAACAATACTCAGTTTGTAAACAATTCTCAGTTTGTAAACAATACTCATTTTGTAAACAGTCCTCAGTTTGTAAACAATCCTCAGCTTGTAAACAATACTCAGTTTGTAAACAAAACTCATTTACTTAAAAAAAACCTCCAGTTTTTGTAAAACAGAAACATTTTTCAATAACAATAGTGAGGAAGGAATTTAATTTTGATGATGTTACCAAAAACATTTTCTATAGTTTCTAACGATGGTACTTTATTCTACTATTTATTCTAAATTCTTATTATTTATCTATAGCATTATTCAGCCCGTACATTTTATGTTGTATTGTATGATTTGTGCCAACAAAATAATTCCGTTTTTTAAAAGTTGATAACTTTATCAAACAAATAATTTTTATCACCAAAATTTAATTTCAAGTATGTGTTTCTTCCAGCAACAAAAAAAAACATAATTCAGTTTTTCACGCGGCGCCGGCACTTATTCTTTTAAATTCTCTGCCACCATTGTTATCAATCCCCAGGGGCGGATACAGGATTTAAGTGAGGGAGGGAGGGTGGCAAGATTTTTTAGGAACCAAAATTTCATAATTAGGAACAAAGAATAGCACGCAAGCGAAAAATTTTTGACTCAAAAAGAGTCAAAATTAATGACTAAAGACTAAAAAACTAGATTTTTAACTTTTCACACATTATAGTTTATTAAGACAGATATTTTTCCTGTTTTGCACTAGGGTTTCTTTCCCNGAATTATCAGAATTAAACACTTTTCAACCTAGATAAACAATATTATCTTCCACATGTGAATCGGGCATTATACCATCTTACAGTCGCTTAAGAAAAATGTTGTAACATAAATGTTTTGTATTTAAAGTGAAAAAGCAATAACTATAGAATAGTAGCGATATTAGATATTATTTAGATATATTTATAAGACTTCAGATTTTTTTTACTTAGTGAAAATAAATTGTAAATATTTTCTGTGATATTCTAGGAGTCTGGGAGTCTATGAGTCTAGGGGTCTAGGAGTCTAGGAGTCTAGGAGTCTAGGAGTCTATGGAGTCTGTGATATTCTAGGAGTATAGGAGTCTGTGATATTCTAGGAGTCTAGGAGTCTAGGAGTCTAGTTTCTAGGAGTCTAGGAGTCTAGGGGTCTAGGAGTCTATGAGTCTATGAGTCTAGTTTCTAGGAGTCTAGGAGTCTATGGAGTCTGTGATATTCTAGGAGTATAGGAGTCTGTGATATTCTCGGAGTTTAGGAGTCTAGGAGTCTAGGAGTCTAGGAGTCTAGTTTCTAGGAGTCTAGGAGTCTGTGATATTCTAGTAGTCTAGGAGTCTGTGATATTTTAGTAGTCTTTTATGAATAGAGTGCTGTATATGATCCAAAGAAAGGGGAGGGAAGTGAAGGAAAGAGAGATGGGATATAGAGGGGAGGTGAGGGCATTTGAGGAGGGATATAGAGGCGAGGTGAGACTAAGTGAGGAGTGTAGCGAGTAGTAAGGATGATTGACGAAAATGGAAAAAGGATAGGAGGGGAGAGGGAGCTGTATTGTAAATATCCATATTCAATTCTGGCTTTATCGACTTTTAGAATAGATATTACTGTATACTGTAGAGTGTATGGGTTCAGTAACCTGGATCAGCATGTGGATAATTAATTTTTATTTCCCCTCTAAACGTTTTTGCGTAAGCGTACACTTTTTGTGCATACGTTAAACTCCTGAAATATAACGATCTGAGGTTTAATAAAGTTAAGATTTTGCCTTAGACATATAATCTTTGAATTTAAAAACAAAATCTTTATATTAATTTATATTTTTATTAGATCAATAACTTTACGGCCGCCTAGTTTACCAAATTATTTTTAGAAAAATTTGACAATTTCCGTACCGACATCATATTTGAGGTGGAAGGAGGACACCCTGAGAGTCTGATTTGATTTGAACCTCTGGTATTGATTTTAAGCACAATTATAAGAAAAGCAAATTTATCTGCAGTTACAAACAAGAAATTCGAAATACTTTTGTTTTCTCAATAGCTCTTCAATAAGATGAGTTATGTTTAAAACATTTGAGTTATGTACAATTTACTTTAGTTTGACGTGAGACCTGAACTTTTTCCTATGCATCCCAGACATTCTTAGCTCTGCTAGTTTCCCGTGATAAGTTGAAAATATTGTTTATTTCCAAACAATAGACTGGTTTTAGTAACGTGGGTTCCCATCTTCTACTAAACATTTATTTGGGCGCAGCAGTTGTGCACTTATCTTTAACGCGCTTGCAGGCGTCGTGCTTCAGAGATTTCAACGGAGTAGAAATTACGCGCGAAAAGAAATTAAGCGCAAAGTGAAACTTAGTTAAGCCTCAGTGCATAAACAGCTTTCAAAACAAATACTGATACAAAATAATAATAATAAGGTGAAACATAATTTAAAATAAACTCTGACAAGAAAATGACGAATTGAGGCAAAATTAATTTTTAAACAAACAAGCAACAGTGATTTAATCATGAACGCGTCGTTTAATTTCAAGTGAAATGTCAGATTCACAACAGTACCCTCTCTGCTAGTCTCTAAGAGAAACCACAATTGAATTTAATCAACTGTTCAGCTAACAAATATGGATATTTCATTCAACCTTGATCAGACAAAGGTATAAAGGGTACCGTTGTGAATAGTGCTTAAAACTTATTTTATAAAGGGGAAGTCAATCGTAATCAAAATGGCAGTCGCTTTTCCGAGTCTATTTGCTCTTCATTGTCGAAATCATAGATTAATAAAAATACAGATAGAACACTAGATGTCGTCTTTTCAAGATTAACCCTATCTCTGCTGGGGTACTTGAAAACCAGGATATGCTGGGGGGGCAATTTGACCCCCACCCTCTAAATCCCATGTTTTATATCCAAATATGACAAACGATACATCATTAGAAAGCTCTTGTGTTCTACTTTTAGAATCTGCAAAAAAATTTNGAGACAAATGTATTGAAATAAATGTAATAGACAAATGTATTTAAATATATAATTAATGTAAGAGACAAATGTATTCAAATATATAATAAATGGAAGAGGGAGAAGTATTGATCAAAAGGCATTATAATTATAATTAAGAAAAAGCCCCAAAACCAAAGAAAATTTTACAATTAAACGGAGGAGAAAACTTGAATTTGCACAGAAAAATCAAAGATTTAGATGATGAGCATGAAAATTTAAAAGATTGGACGATTGGTAATTTTTTTTAATCACTTACCCTCCAAATAAATGTTTTCACAGACAGTACTAAGGAGAAGTAAATTCTCCATTGAACCCCCCTCCTCGAATACTGAACGAACACTGATGCATCTATTATTGTTTATAAAATCCCCCAAATAGAACTGGTTTCAATATGTACACAAAGTATACAAAACAGCAATTGACTTTCCTTGCCTTACATTCATTGGCCCAATCAGTCCAGCCGTTTGGCCGGCTATACGCAACATACATATATGAATGTGAATTGCTTGTTTTATTTATAGATATCAAGTTGTAAGTATAGTATAAAGTTGAGTGGGTCGACTTTAATGCCAAAAATTTAGTTTTTCGGTAAAATCGTTCAAGTGCGGGTAAATGGTGGCAGTAACTTTTAGTAACCTTGACAGCTCTTGGTTCCCTAGGATTTCGCTTCGTTCGCTCGCGAAAAAGGCGAAAATTTTCGCTTTTATCGCAAAATTCCGCTACAATCTGGTTCGCGAAAGAAAATGATGCGAAAATTTCGCGAAAAAATACGGTCGATTTAGAAGATTCATTCTTGTTATTGGCTGACTCATGTATTTGGGTAAAAGTACGTGGACGGACAGAAATTCTCTTTATCAAACATTTGTTGAAGTAAAGAAAGATAAATTATTAACTGTTGCAGCTTCAACAATTATGGTTTTCGCGAAAATACTTTCGTGATATTTTCGCATTTTCGCGAAATTTCAAATAGTTTACGTATTTTTTTGCTTCATTCATTTTTGCGAAAAAAAATGCGAAATGTAAACAAAAATTTGAAGCCTTTTTTCGCGAAACGTTTCGTTCGCTGGATTCCCTAGTTCCCAGGCTGCATTATATATAATTTTTATATAGGTTGAAGAAAGGGTTAAAGAAGCTAACCATGAAAATATTTTCAGCTCTTCTTGTAAGTATCATATGCACAAATTCAAAAGTCCAAAAAGCCACATTAATTTCTCTCTGTAGTTGACATGAAAAAGTAAATTAATGAAATATTAAAAAGACTGCATAGTGCATGCCCGTTTATACTCTGGGCCTGTCATACAATTCCGTGTGTTTAAAATGGTTCAAATTGTCGAGAAACTGGAGAATACGCTAGTGCACAGTGTGAACTTAGCGCGGCGAACTCTACATATTATTTTCGAAAATCCTGATTATATATTCTTAGATATAAAACAACAATTGCAAATGTTTTTGAATAGAGAAGTATGTCATCCTTGAGAAGTTAATGGACTTAAGGGTACTGTTGTGAACCTGACACATCATATATTAAATACAATAACATAAAATATAATACAGGGGGTCCCAATAAAAACGGGAATTCAGTGACGAATTCGATATCGTCTTTTTAAATAATTCTTTGATTTAGTAAGTGATACCCAAAGATAATATATATATTATCTTTGGTGATACCTACTGAAAAGCTGTAATCTGTAAGAGTTTCGTCTGCTATGTTCACATTTTGTTTGTTTATGTTTTGACTGCAAACGGTTGTACTTAGTAAAACAAGAAAATTGCAGTATATATACAAACAGAGTAAACTTGTCCGTCTTCACTGTTCATCTTGCGGAGACATTATAGACACACCATTACAGTCTTTTACACTTTTCATAAAATAAATTCTAACAGCCATAATAATATTATGGCTTAAGAAATTAGATATTACAATGCTAATTCATAACAAAGACGATATCCAATTCGTCACTGAATTCCCATGTTTTTTGGGACACCCTGTACCTTTCCTGCAATGAATGCAATGAATATATTCCTGATAATGTTTTTTTTCATTGGAAAGCTGAGTTGACTAGATTTCTTTAGAAAGTTTATGAAATTAGAGATCATGTGAATGCATATGAAGAAGCACAATGAATATTCAATATTAATACTTTTAATATCATTCTGATATATTTGAAGAAAACAAATTTAAACTACATTATTAATATTTGTAATATGTATGAATATCTATGTATGTGAATAAATCTTTGTTTGGAAAGGTTTCAAGTTTGTCCTCTGTTGCTGTGGGACAGTTACTTCAACAGATTCTAGATATAGTAGGACTACAGCAGCAGGACAAGATTACAGGTAGAGGACTACAGCAGCAGGACAAGATTACAGGTAG
>NW_019396228.1:74573-76327 GCF_000591075.1 Eurytemora carolleeae
TAGGATAAGACTACAGGTAGAGGACTACAACATCAGGACAAAATTAAAGGTAGAGAACTACAGCATCAGGACAAGATTAAAGGTAGAGGACTTGAAAAAGAGGACAAGATTAAAGGTAGTGCATTAAAATTTACAATTTAATTTTTTCATTTCAGGAAAGTCAGATTTCGGAAACAGGTCAAGCATCTTTATTGATAACTGAAATGGTCTGATCAAGGATGAATTTTCACAATTATAAGAGAGTTAAATGATTCCATATTGTAAATTGGACATGTTACTCTTTAAAGAGCAGGTCACTCTACAGGCAGAAGCCAAAAGGAGTTACGCGTATGATGCCGCGTTGAAGACAAAGGATGAGCCTGTTCTAGCCGCTGCGCTTGGCACCTTAGTCTGTCCTATCCGTGGTGCTAGGCCCCTTAGCCTGTCCTATCCGTGGTGCTAGGCCCCCTAGCCTGTCCTATCCGTGGTGCTAGGCCCCCTAGCCTGTCCTAGCCACAGTGCTCAGTCCAGAAAGTGTGCTACCTGACCTAACCCTATAATATATATACTAATCCCTCACTTTCTTGTAATTCAACGCGGCAAGCGTGCATAATTCCTTTTTCATTTTCAATTTTTTAGTATTCTTGGTTAAAACCATTGCTGTTTGAGAATTCTAAATATTGCTTTTGTAATTGTCTTCCTAGAATGACAAGCTGCTCAGTTTGCCCTATTATGTTTGCCATAAATACGTTCGCCATGATTACACTTGTCATAATAAAACTTGACATAAATACTATTCTATAAATTACACTTGCCGTAAATATTTTTGCATTAATTTTCTATTCTTTACAATGTAAAAATTTAACTTAACTTTTAGATCAATCTTTTTTACACGGAAAACATAGGGAAACGTATTTATGGTAGATGAAACTGAGCCAATGACAATGTACAAATTCATAAAATATTCGATCAAAACCAATTAATACCGAAGGTTACTTAGACTATTTCGAAGAAAATTCGATTTTTTTGCGAATAAAAAAATGAGACAAGCTTACAGTAATTTACACTTTAGTTTAAGATGGGAATTTTGAAAATGTTGTAAATGGTTTAGCATAAAAGATGCTTGGAATTAGGTACAGGCTAGTTGATACAGTACAGTACACAGAACCAGGCCGACAGGCTGGTACAGTACAGTACAGAGAACCAGACCGGCAAGCTGGTGCAGTACAGTACAGAGAACCAGGCCGGCAAGCTGGTGCAGTGCAGTACACAGAACCAGGCCGGCAAGCTGGTGCAGTACAGTACACAGAACCTGGAGACCAGGGACCAAATTTAATTATTAGCAAAAAGTACCGTGATCAGCTTTAATAATTTTTTTCAAGCTTTTTTAAATTACAAGTTTACAAGTAAACAAAGAGAGAGTTAATTGGCAGCTTCACTTTGTTTCTATGTCTATGGGTTTCCTTGCTCTTCTAAACCTTAGTAGCTAATTCAAAATTGAAATCAAAAGACTTAAGTTGAACAATTTCTAAAGAAGTTAACCGGCGCTCAACAGAAGTTGTTCAACTTTTCTACATAGTTAAACTACTACTCCCTTTTCATTAAAGTTGGTCCCAGGATACGCTAGGACTTTACAACCTAGACGAAAACAATGAAGAAGAATATAATCTGTATGTACAGGTACACTTTTACTTTAATATAATCTGTATGTACAGGTACACTTTTACTTTAATATAATCTGTATGTACAGGTACACTTTTACTTTAATATAATCT
>NW_019396228.1:76376-111698 GCF_000591075.1 Eurytemora carolleeae
ATATTTCTACATTGCTTTGGAAAGTGTAAACAGATCTATTTTACTGAATAAGTCAATTGAAAGCTTCAGGTAAAAGTATTTGCTTTATTATCAAATACACATAGTATTGCTAAAAGGTCGTCTTCATAATCGAAACTTTTATGAGTCTCAGTTTAAAAAAACCTTGTTTTTGTATTTTGTGTTTATTTTTTCTTCAAATAAAATAGTATTTATTATTTTCATAATACCAATATTATCAGAACTTGAGTCACAAATGAAATGAACAAAACATTTTTCTACTCTAGAAATGTCGTCTGGGGGGTCACTGTACACATTCAATTAAGTTCAATGCAGATACATAACTTTCTGTTAAAGCAAATTAAGTTTCAATAAGATCAATCTCACAAAACCTGAGCTGAAAAATTTAGAATGGTGGATATCGAGATTAATGCTTGATCCTCTCTTTTTCTTAAAATCAAAAGTTTGTCCATTGGATACTCAGATTAAGTAATCGGGATTAAGGATATCTCATTCTAAAGTTTTCAGCTCTGATAACAGATATTAGTTGGGGCATTAATTATAAAAAATAAAAAATAAAAAATAAAATGAAAAGAAAATACCGTTGGGTGTTTTTTAGTAGCTGTTTTTTGTTTACAATGGAAACTGATTAATCATGAAAGTTTTAAATTATGTTCTTTTCAATATGAAAGAATTCTGTACAAACTTTCTAAACTTAAAGTGACTGTAGGCGTTATTCCAAGTGACCCTCCAATTTTAGAGTTGTGTGTCCCAATTTCAAAAGTACCCTTCCAACCTTAGACTGATCAGTGATCAGTGATGTTGCATATCCTTATTAATGCACAGAAACGCTTGAAATTGTTGAACACTTTGTCTGCAAGCGGATTAGCAGTAAACACTTTTTGGTGTTTTCACACGTTAAGGCATGCACTTCGTGTATATGGCAATTCAAATATCATTTGGGAGATATACACACGGAACTTTCTGTCCTCGATAAACAGTCAAAGTTTTAAAGAGCACCGTTGTAAATCAGGCTCTTTTTTGCATGGAGGCCGGAGGGTCACATGAAATTACGCTTACAGTCCCTTTAATAAATATATTTTTGATGTAAATATATTGTTTTTTGTTAAGAATCCAACAAACCCAGCTGATTCTTTATACGAGGCGGAAAATTATTTAAACAGTCAACAGCAACAGCAGCAACAAAAACAATACAAACGACAGTTGAGACCTTACAGAACACAGCAGACAGTACGATATGAACAGACAAGAAAACAACAACAACAATCTAATCCAATCAGTTTATTTGATAATTACGGTAAAGGCTACTATTTATTTTTTTTCATTATTAAATAAATTAAGATTTGATTATCATGAAATCCAAAAAAAGTTCATTGAAATAATAATTGACATCAAATAAACAAAAAAACAACAATTTTTTGGTGAAATATGTTACTTGTATATCTAGCTATATCATTCGTTATATCAGAATTAACATCTAGATGATCAGATTTAATAAATAGAAGAGATATTTGAACCGGTTTAACTAAGTTGAACCACTTTACTTGTGAAGTTGTGCCAAAATCAAGTTGAAGATCAGTGGTTCAACTTAGTCTACGCAGTTCAACAATGTCTAACTATTTATTAAATGTGGAACCGATTAAATGAATTTGAGCTAGATAGCTGAACTACATACCGTCGATTCAAATTTATATTTGTAGTTCTGCAGTGCACTTATTATCTAAAGGATATGGACAAAACCTGAATCACCGATTCAAAATACGTAGTTGAACCGTTATCGGAAACTGATTTATATATTTAAGTGACTGCTACCGGAAACTGATTTATATATTTAAGGGACTGATACCGGAAACTGATTTATATATTTAAGTGACTGCTACCGGAAACTGATTTATATATTTAAGTGACTGCTACCGGAAACTGATCTATATATTTAAGGAACTGCTACCGGAAACTGATTTATATATTCAAGGAACTGCTACCGGAAACTGTGTTTGCAGATGTACTTGTTGTCCCTGCTGTCCCTGTGAGAATCCAGATTACGAATATGTTGATACGAAATAATTACAAATTTTTCATTTGTTTAGCTCATCATCGTTTTAACCCTATCTGGTCTTGGGGGAGGGGGGGGGGTCAATTACCCCTCCCCCATCGTTTTTTGCAATAACTCAAAAAGTATTTGAGCTAGGAAGCTCAAACTTAAAGGGACTGAAAGTATTATTTCATGTGACCCTCCAAACAAAGTTTGCAGCGTCCGATTTACAACGATACCCTTGAAACCTAAATCAGATTAAAACTGTGGAAGATACCGTCGTTGTTCTGAATTGAAAAGTGCTTATTTCTGTCAGTTTCTCCATTGCTTCTTGTAAAAAAAATGCACAAGTTTCATTTTCGCAGAGAACCCGGAAATGAAAATAAGTTTAAAGGAAATTAAACATTAAAATCTAATTCATACTTGATCAGACAAAGGTTTCAAGGGTACTGTTGTAAATCTGGCATTGGCCCATCTTTGCATGGAGGGTCACTTAAAATTACACTTACAGTCCCTTTAAGAATTCCCTTTCAAAAATGTATGCTCAAAAATTTGATTTCATTAAACGAAGAAATTTTTGCTGACTTGAGAAATTATTATTAACCAAGACGATTGGTAAATTCATTTTCATAAAAATTCTTGGAATAATATCTTAACATTTTTAAATTATTTTTCTTAAATATATCAGACGAAGAGAAAAAATTAAATTAAGTCAAAAAGCTTTGAATCTAAATCTTGATAGTACTTCATTTCAGACCTGATTATTGATGATTCAGTGATTTTTTTTTATGGCACTTTTATTTATCCTGAAAATGTTTTGGAGCTTAAAACCATTTTTTAGTAAAAAATATAAACATTTGTTTCTTTTTTACTTTTAAAAATTATTAATTTTGTAATTTGTTTGTTCTTCCAAATAATTAAATATGGCTTCCATTGTAGCGTAAATTGATAAATATATATATTCAAGGAAAACTTAAAAATAACTTTTGACATTTGTAATAATACATATTTACGACCAGAGATGATTTGTAACTTAAATCCAGTGCTACAAAGTGAAATATATATATTATAGATGCGGATCCAGATCCCTCACGTTAAAATATTGTTCTTCATCTTAATGAATATGTCCAATATAATAAAATATTTTTCAAAGCTGAAACTTGGTTAGTAATGTTAAATTTAGGGAAGTTTTAAGAATCTCTAAAAGAATTTTATGCCTTTTTCTAAATTGCTCTGTATCATGTTTTACTATTTACTATTTGTTGATTTCTTAAATAAATTGTGTTTAAAACCCAAGATTTAATACAACCAAAAATGATTAGCCTGCAACCCTGGCTATAATTATTTAATTAAAACATGTAACACGTATGTCTTGTAGAATTCAATCCTTAATACATATCCATCTGTATCCATGGCCACAATGTTCCATATTATTCAGATTCTTTATTTTGTGTACAGGGAGTCCCACAAACATTACAGTTGCTGAATATTTTAGAATGTCTTCTTCCATAATTTGTTATGTTGTTTGATATTAAAGAAATCATTTTATGGCAGTTTTATGATAGTAAAATCTATCCCAGATTAAGATATATTGGAGTAAAAGATTTTTCTACCGAACTAAGCTGCAAAAAGTCTGTAAATCTAATCCAGTATTTGGAAGACGACATTCTAAACTATCATGTTTCGTAGGACACTCCTTATTTACCTATTTTGCGGAATAAATAAAAAATAATTTAAGTCAATCATGATTTTATATATATATATATATATATCACCCCTGTATCAATATTCAATATCATTGTATTGTTAAAATGAGTTAAATTCTTCTTAAGAATTAAAGAAAAAAATTTGAAACGAGTTTTTTTTCCCCTGAGCTTGAAAATTTTAATGACGAGAGCTTCCGGTTAAATTAATGCTTTTCAAAACGAATCTTTAAGATGTTATTTCGAAATGATGGATTAGCATATTCATGAACCATTTATTATTAAAAAGTTAAGAGACGAAATTCGATTCTTTAGCAGAGGATTTTCAAATTTCTAATCTTAAAGTGATAACCAAAAAAATGTAGAATATGAAGACGACATTGCAGCAATACTGAAGTCTATTTGATCTTGTTACAAAGCAAATAGCTTTACTAGTTATTAAATCAATTAATAATTGAAATGGGTCTGTTTACATTGCACAATTGCTGTGCCTCATGTTCATTGGACTATTTAAGTCGTTACTTGAGTTTGAAAGTCGGCTTCCTATTCCAGAGTCTTCTAATTATCACTGTATAAAACTAGATTTACGGAGTTCTTTGATTTTAATTTGTTAAATCTTTCAATAATTTGAAAGAAGACGACATTTGAGCCCTATTTAAATTCAACAATCAGATCTATCTCGCTTAAAATGTTAATATATATTTACATTAAATATTTATATACAACACACCCCAAATAATGAGTTAGTCTTCATAATAAGCTATATTCAGATACAAGACGATCGTTTGATGTCGTCTTCATACTTCAATGCTAACACACAAGACTTTGATTATTTAATATTCTGGTAGTAAAAATATAAGTGGTAATGAATAAACTTAAAAAATACTATGCTGGAATGTTTTCTTTTGAGAACAGTCTATAGAATCAATTAAGATTTCAATTGTAAAAATGTTATAAATTCACTTTATGATTTATAGTGCAAATCCGCGAGATAAAAAATTAAAAATCAACAATATTTAAGAAAAATAATTTGAACAGTTAACAATCGCTAAGATTCCTGGCAAATAATTCATTTTTAGGAAAAAATTGTTAAGTAAAAGTCGTCTTTGCTCTGCAAATTCAACATTTCAAAATTGAATAAACTTATCGTTTGAAGTACTTTGCTTAATCATAATAATTTGTGTGTCAAGAAATGTTAGTAGGACAGTTGAAATTCATGTATTTCTTTTATTTAAATTTTTTTAAACTTACTTCTCCCAAGTATACAGGTTGATAAAAAAATAACATTTATTTTGATGCACTGGTATTTCGGACATATACAAATCAAATAAATTTAACAAATATAGTTTTCATTTTATTCAAACTAGTTTAGTATTTCTTGAATTGATGAATTAACAAATAATTTTTTTAACATTTATACTGATGGATAAATTTATCATTCCATTCTCATTTACAATATTATTTACTGCGTGAGCATTATTTTCATTGAAATGATTTCCTTCTTCTGGATCCTTTTTATCTGAAGAATTCTTCAATGTTCTGGAATTCTTACCAGCTGATAATTTATATCCTCATTATCAAAATCTAGATCAGAGAAGTCAAGATAATTTTCCGGAGTAAGAATGATTTTAGAATAAATCTCATTTTCCTCTCCACATTTGTTTTCCAACATAAGATGATTTTCTTTTGAAGTATTTTCATTCTCCTGTGAATGGTTTTTTACTAGTTCAAAGTGTTCTTCTTCAATCAATGTATCAGGAACAGGATGGTGTTCTTCTTCAATCAATGTACCAAGAACAGGCTGGGGTTCTTCAATCAATGTACCAGGAACAGGCTGGGGTTCTTCTTCAATCAATGTATCAGGAACAGCCTGGGGTTCTTCCTCAATCAATGTATCAGGAGCAGCCTGGGGTTCTTCTTCAATCAATGTACCAGGAACAGGCTGAGGTTCTTCTTCAATCAATGTACCAGGAGCAGGCTGGGGTTCTTCTTCAATCAATGTATCAGGAGCAGCCTCGGGTTCTTCTTCAATCAATGTACCAGGAACAGGCTGAGGTTCTTCTTCAATCAATGTACCTGGAACAGGCTGGGGTTCTTCATCAATCAATGTACCAGGAACAGGCTGGGGTTCTTCAATCAATGTACCTGGAACAGACTGGGGTTCTTCATCAATCAATGTACCAGGAACAGGCTGGTGTTCTTCTTCAATCAATGTACCTGGAACAGGCTGGGGTTCTTCAATCAATGTACCAGGAACAGGTTGGGGTTCTTCTATCAATGTACCAGGAACAGGCTGGGGTTCTTCTTCAATCAACGTACCTGGAACAGGCTGGTGTTCTTCTTCAATCAATGTATCAGGAACAGGCTGGGGTTCTTCTTCAATCAATGTACCAGGAACAGGCTGGGGTTCTTCTTCAATCAATGTACCAGGAGCAGCCTGGGGGTCAAGTTCACTTCCAAGCTCCTTCCCACTAAGTTCATGATCGCTTTCATGGTCACCTTCAATTTGAAGCTCCTGGTCATTTTTAGTTCCTGTCTCAAGATCATTTACCTCTTCGTTATTGATCACCATCCCAGGATCATTTCCTACTGCATGATCATTTACAAGTTCAGGATCACTATCATGATCACCTTCAATTTGAAGCTCCTGGTCATTTGACAAATCATTCTCACTTTCCATCTCAAGATCATTTACCCCTTCATTATAGATCACCATTCCAGGACCATTTCCTGCTGCATGACCCTGAACAATTGCAGAATCAACTTCAAGATCTTGTTCCATTTCAAGTTCCAGCTGAGCATAATTTTCAACACCATCATCATCATGCTCAACCTTTTTCCTTTTACGAGTGAATTCTTGTTCAATATCTATAAGTTCAGGATCTGGGCAACCATTTCTCTTCATCCTCTGTTTTTGAGCATTTTTCATGTGTATTTTCATGTGTCGAGAAAATTTCCAGCTATCTGAAAACGTTTTGCCACATCTACTGCAGTAAAAGGGGAGTTTCTTGTGAGTTTTAGTGTGTTCTTTTAAAGAATGCCTCCATACAAAGGTCTTATCACATCTATTACATTCATACAAATCTGTTTCACAATCAGTTTCTTGTTGGGATTTAGGCCTAGGTCCATGGTTTTGCTGTCCCTTTTCCTTGTGATGCAGTAAGAGTTTATCATCATCCTCCTCCTGCTCTTCATCCTGGGATTGCTTAGGTTCAGATTCCTCGTCAGTTGAAAGGTCAGATTTATATTCTGCTTCTAGAATATTCCTGGTTAGTTCACTTGCACGGATGAATGATTTTCTTATTTTACATTCTAACTGTCGTTTCTTTACACGACTGTTTGAATTTAAATCACATTTGTTAGTTTCTCTTTTAGATGAGACTATTTCTTTGGCATGTAAGAGGTGCATGTGACGAGTTACACTATCTGTACGTGTGAATGTTTTACTACAGATGGGACATTTAATTGATTTTTCTTCCGTATGAGAACGCATGTGTCTTCTTGTCCTGGTCAGATGACTTTTAGGAACAAATGATTGTTTTGTTTTAGATAAAGTTTGTTTTGTATGAAAACGGCGCATGTGACGATTTAAACTATCTAACCGAGAAAATGCTTGATTACAAACTTTGCATTGCAAAGTTTTTTCACCAGTATGAATTCTTAAGTGTCTGGTCAAAATATTTTTATCGGAAAACATTTTGTCGCAGATTTGACAATAACATGGGGCATCGCCAGTAAGAGAAAATCTCTTCTTACTTCCTCTTGAAACTTTAACTTGAGCTGTTTCCTCAAAATTCTAAAAACATATTGTTAAATTAAATATAGTTTAAAATCAAAGAACGTACTGAGTCTAAAACTAAAGAATGCGCGAATTTTAAGTTCGAGGTTAAAAGTTCTGTAAAATAATGAAGCTACTTAAATATTAAACTTTCTCAATTTTAAATTTGAATTTCCCGGGAAAAATCTGAACCAATCAGAGAAAAGGATTTACGGAGAATTATTACGTAAGTATCGGTATAATCAGCTGTTTTTTAATTTTACATTATTTACATGACGGAAAACAAAACATATTTCCAGTTACACCCGTATGTTTGGTTTACGTGCAAACATTAATTAATCTAAAACGTGAAATTTATAAAATAAAGGTTTTTACTTTTAAATATATCGTAACTAGTTGAAAGCCGCTGACCGCTGAATGATGATAGACAAATAGGGATTGCGGAATTTCAAGATTTTAACCCTGTGTTTAAATTTTAACTCGTCGATTTCGGCGAGTGAAATATTTATCCACAGGGTTAAATATTTAACCTCACGGTTAAAGTTTAGGTTTAAATTAAGTCAGAAGTGGCATTTAACCATGAACTTAAAATTTAAGTCAAAACTTTTCGTTCTTTAATTTTAGACTCTGGTTCCCTCAATAAGCACGGAAATTAAGTGACGACTTTTATATAAGCTCTGTTCCACTTGGCATTTTTTACAGTTTAAGTTAAAATTTCATTAAAAAATGGAGCAAAGTTTTGTAATTTCCTAAATGTGGTCTGTCATTTTTGTACCTTAAAAATTTACTGAGATATAAAAAATAGTTGTCCAGATTTTAATTAACTAAATCATGTCAAAATTGTTTAAAAATTAACATCTTGTTTAATTTGATAAATTGAAGGAAATTTGTCCACATTTAGAAAAGTTCAAGTTAATCATAAACAATCTATGTTTATTGTTTATTGTACTCTTTGTTTCCTATCCATCAACATCAAACATGATTTATAAGTCGTTTCCCGTGTTTATTGGGACAGTATGTAACATTTTTTTCGCCACTCACATGACCCCAGGTAAGGTTTATATGTAGCTGGTCAAAGTTGAAAAATATTTCTCGAAAAAATGTCAACATTTACTATTTTTTTAATGCACCAGATAATTAAGCAGGACAATTTTGAGATTTAAAATTTTGAAAAAATGTAGCAATTGTATAACAACAGTCAAAAGCTAAAATTGTGACTTAAAAAGGTGCGCGAAGCGTTCTAAAACCCAATTATTTGCATTAACCCATAATTCAAAGAATAAACCTTGCTTGATTCTTTCGGTGCAGACTTTTCAGCGTGTTCTAGGTTCAGTTCAATAGGTTCATTATGTTGTTCAGGTTGTTCTTTATTTTGTGCTTCCGGCTCAGTTTCACTCTCAGAAGATTGTAAACTCGTTACATTTTGACTAGTATGTGATCTCAGGTGCACTGTTAAATTAGACTGTCGTTGAAACACTGACTCACACAACCCACATTTAAAAACAATATGATGTTTTTTTATGTGTTCTAGAAATTCACTTTCCTTTAAAAAGGTGTGTTCACTGCATCTAGGACAGCTAAATGATGAAGTTCTCATGCTTCTATTTTGCCCAAATTTGTTTTCACTTGTGTCACATTTATTAGGCACTGCAACTGTGTTTGTTTCTAGGTCTATTAATAAAATTGATGAAGAACTTTTTCGCGGAATCTTTTTTTCCCGAACTTCACACTCACAGTCTAGTATTTGTTCTCTGTTATGGGTTTTAATATGTCTTTTAAAATTAGCTATATGGCTAACTTTTAATCCGCAGTCATTACACACAAATACTTTCCTTCTCCTTCTCAAGTCTTTGCCCTCCGGTATATTCTGCGAATTCTAAAAATAAAAAGAGATTAAAAATACAGTTTATAATGTTTAAGTTATAATAAATGAGAATTAGGTTTATTATTGTAAAGTTAAACGTCTCAATATTTAGTTTTTGGTAAAAGATTTGAATTATGTATGTAGTTTAAATTAATTCTGAACAACAAACTCTTGATGTTCTCAAAGATGTCCAGTTGCTCCGGGTTCTCCTGGAATCCCTAGGGGTCCAGGTAAACCCAGAGCTCATGCGTCATAAATGCAAAAGTTAATGGGAAAAATAATTTTCAGAGAAAAAAGACCATTTCTGTTTTGTTTTCAATTTAAAGACTTCAATTCATGATTGGCCAAAAAAAACTTAAATACATATTTTTGCAATTACTAAAGTGATAGAAGTCTTTATTGCCCCCCACCCCGCACTTTTGTTGCGCCTAATATCTCTTTTTAAAGTTTAAAGAAGTTGCAATTTACCTTTCTAGGTTCTGGATCCGGCTCAGATTCAGATTCAATTTCAATTATAGATAAAGTTTCTTGATCAGATTCTGAAGCCTCAATCTCGAGATCTTCTTCATATTTCTGATCCCATTTGATTTTTCTTAAATCAATTCCAATGCGTTTGCTAGGGATTAATGTTGATCTTTTACGCTTCTGTTGTTGCTCAACAACCTCATTACAATCCTCAGATCTAACTGGAGTTATTTTTAGGTTGATTCTCTTCTTCTCCTCTTGTATTCTAGAACTGTCCTTTAACGGATCCTGCTCTTGTTGATCAGGCTGATATTCAAGGTTTATATCACACTTGGTTTTAGATCGCGATGTAGAGTCAGCTTTAGAATTCTTATCTTCATAATCTTCGACATGATGGGATTTAATGTGAACAATCAAATTAGACTGCCGTTCAAAGAACAATTTACATATTTTGCAAATTAAAGGCTTTTCTTCACCTGTGTGAGTTCTTATGTGTCTTTTTAAAGTTTCTTTCAGTGCAAAGGATTTTTCACATATACCACATTTATGTGGCTTTTCACCTGTGTGAGTAACCATGTGTCTTGCTACTTTACTCTTACATAGGAATTTCTTTTCACATATATTGCATTTGTAACGTTTCTCATCTAAGTGACTGAACAATGCCGATTTCAAATTGTTATTGCATTTCTGATCCTTAGTTTCTTTGGGTTTGATTCTCTCCTCCTGCTTTCTAGAACAATCATGGTCCAATTCCACTCCATCCCTAGATTCTGGGAACCTTCTGTTCTCCATATTCTGCAAATATAATAGGTTTAAATGAATTGTTCACTGATCAATATTAGTTAACTGCAAGGTTAGATAAATCAAAAACTTTAAGGGTTTGAAAAGAAAGGTTTCATTATTTTAATTGCTTATAGTTGAACAAATGTGCGTGAACAAGGTTTGGCAAACGGGCGATTATGGAACCGATGAATATTTAGTTTATCCCTTAAAAAACTTTACTGTAGAGGTATTTGGTACTGATCAAGGTGTCATTGGAAAGCTTTTTGGTGATTGATTTCAGACTTTTTTATTTAGACAGGGGGTCCTCCCTTTACCTTATAATGTTAATATCCATGAAAATATGAGTTCTTGCCAAATTTAAGGCTCCTGTGGTCTAAAACTGTGACCGCATTTGATATTTAGTATTTTTTAATATCCGGTTGGAATTACTTCTCCTTGTAAAGTATCTGAAGAGAAGAGTCGAATGGAAATATATTTGCCTCCAGGCGAATATTGTGTGTAACCAGAGCTGAAAACTTTAGAATGGTGGATATCGGGATTAAGGCTTAATCCACTCTTTTTCTTAATCTCGAGATTAAATATTGCTTGTTCTCCACTCATTTTTAATCTTCAGATTATTTAACCTATCGGGATTAAGGATATCCCATTCTAAAGTTTTCAGCTCTGATAAACTTTAGTTGGTTCAACAATATTCGTTTGTATAGTTATAATGTAAATATATGTGTGTGTATAAGCATGCCTTGTTATTCCACCCAATCTTGGATTTTTAATACTGAATTCTTTTCAAGTCTGGACTACTTCTGTAAAGGGTGATATTGCGTTTCTGTTCATAAATATACAAATTCAATTTTGATAATATTAAGTTTGTTAATTTGTAAATTTGAGTTCGCTGTTTTAAAACATATAGATACAAACAAGGGTGTAATGCAAGGAAAGTTGATTGCGGTCGTGTATACTCTGCGTACACATTGAAAACAGTTCTCTTTGGGCGGAATTTGTAAACAAGATTGAAGAATAGATGCATCAGTTTTCGTTTTATAGTATCCTTGGAGGTTAAAAGCATTAAATTTTGATAATTTTGATAATTCTCATAATATTTCATTGATTATAATTTTAACAAAAAATTTTGTATGGGGGTTTTGACATTTGTATTGCATATGCGGGGAGGGTCCTAAGTATGGAGGCCGTAGGGGGAGGGGGTTGATAAACTTTGATTTCTTTTATTTTGAATATACAAATAATTAATATAGTTTTAAAAAAACAGATAGGGGAAGAACCTTTGGACTGAGGGGCTGGGATTTGGTGACATGGAAACGCCTCAACACGGAAACGACTGAACATGGAAACAGATCAAAAATTATTTTTGAGGAATTTCCGTTGTTTTAGAAATTCGAGGAAATCCCTCAAAAGTTCAGAATTATTGAGGGATTTCCGAATATTTTGTATCCGTTTCCCAATATTTAGAGTAAAATGGTTTCCTCTTTTTTTTAATCAATTTCCTCATATTTGTAGGTCCGTTTCCTCATATTTTTGATCCGTTTCAGCTTTTTTCAAAAACTTTAAAAATCTTAATTTGTTGATCGGTTTCCTCAAATTTTAGGTACGTTTCCTCATATTTTTGATCCGTTTCAGCTTTTTTTCAAAAACTTTAAAAATCTCATTTTGTTAATCTTTTTCCTCAAATTTTAGGTCCGTTTCCTCATATTTTTGATCCATTTCCGCTATTTTCAAAAAACTTTAAAAAATCTCATTTTGTTGATCAATTTCCTCAAATTTTAGGTCCGTTTCCTCATATTTTTTATCTGTTTCTGCTTTTTTTAAAAACTTTAAAAATCTCAATTTGTTGAATCGGTTTCCTCAAATTTTAGGTCTGTTTCCTCATATTTTGATCCGTTTCCGCTTTTTTCAAAAACTTTAAAAACCTCAATTTGTTGATCGGTTTCCTCAAATTTTAGGTCCGTTTACTCATATTCAAAAACTTTTAAATAATCTTTTTTTGGTATCCGCAGGGGATTACCGAGAGTATTTTCAGAATTTGAAGTAAAAAAAACGGCATTTTTCAATCGCTGAAGGGTTTGCTTTGAGCTCAATAATACACCAAATTTTTATAATAACAAAGAGAACTCTTAGTCAAATTAAATCATTTCAATGGAGCTGTTTTGTACCCCCCCTCCCCCATCTATACTATTTAATCAATTTTGAAAAATAGTGTGCACACTCCCCAATAAATATTGTTGATTACAGACGACTATAAAAAGTCGTCTTTCATTTTGAAATACAAGAAAAAAACTATAAACATAGAAGCTAGATTCCACTATCATAATGCTAAGTCTACAGATTTGCCCCTGCACGGATCAGGGAATTAATTGTATAAGAATTCGGTTGGGGGGAAGGGGGACTTAAAATTATTACTATACTATATCGTCTTTCATCTGGAAATACAAGAAATAAACTATAAACATAGAAGCTAGATTTCACTAGCATAATGCTAAGTCTACAGATTTGCCCCTGCACGGATCAGGGAATTAATTGTATAAGAATTCGGGGGGGTGGGAGGACTTTTTAAAATTTTTGAAATTCTATATTTTTTTGTAATCGAATGGTTAAAGAAATTCAGTGAACCTTTTTTTCTCGCAAAATCAATGGTTCAGAAAAGCAAAAATGTGTATATATATTATTTCTATCAAATTCTAGAATTTTATTAAGATTGAATCACAGAATCACAGAAAATTTGCAAAATTGTAATAAAAAAATTCGTAATTTTCAGTTCTGGTCTATTTTTTGATGAGAATTTCTTTAAATCCTCCAGTTCAAAAAATTAACAAATAATGCTACTTGAAATATTAAAGATATAAACTTAAACTGTGGAATATTAAGACGACAGCAATTATCTGAATATGTAATGAATTGTTTTAAAGCAAATGGTTTTACAAAAACCTTAAAAATCAGTTGTTATGTGAAATGGGTCTGTGCACACTGCACAATTAGTCTAAAAGTTGTCTTCCTGTTCCACGGTTTTGTGGTTCTCACTGTAACATTTTTATAAAATATGGATAAAGTAATGTATCACTGATTCCACAGAAAGGACTAAATATGTGTACTAATTTGTTTAATTCTTTCACAGTACGTACAATATATTGCTTGATACACGAAAAAGAGTTTAAATGAGCATGTATCAAGATGTAAGATCAAAAAACATATACAAAAGTGTATGACCTTTAAGTAAATAATACCTTTTGTCTTTTCTGTGTAATTTCTATAGTTAATAAAAATAATATTTGATTTATATAAAAAACTGATTTCATACAGGGTGTCCCTATAAATATGGGAATTCAGTGACGAATTCTGCTATGTTTACAAATTGTTTGTTTATGTTTTGACCATGCATACGGTTGTACTTAGTAAAACAAACAAATTACAGTAAACTAACAGAGTAAACTTGTCCGTCTTCACTGTTCATCTTGCAGCGACATATAGACAAATCGTTAAAACAGTCATTTACCGTTTTCACTAAATAAACTCTAGCAGACATAATAATATTATGGTTTTAGAAATTAGGAATTACACTGCTAATTCATAACAAAGACTATATCGAATTTGTCACTGAATTCCCATGTTTATTGGGACACTCTGTACACGTTCATTAAACGGTATACATTCTATAAATTTTTAAATAACTTTTTCGAACTAATGTTTTTAAGGATTAAAAATACAATTCTCTACAGGGAAAACCAGAAAGACGACATTGTATCAAGTGTATTTGATGTTAAAACAACACAATTGCCCTTACTTTCAGTAGCCTAAAATAAAAAAAGTGAAATGATCAGTGCACACTGTACCATTGTTGTGTTTTAGGTTCATCGAACTAAAGTCAAAAATTGAGTCGTCTTCCTATAATTTCACAGTTTTCTGGGTATGTATGTATGTATCGAACCATGATACGAATACACTTAAGTTTTTAATCAAAAAGAATAACACATAGGATAAAGATTTAAAAAAAAAATTAAGATTGTATAACATTCAGCAAAAGATATAATTATTCAGGGTTCCCTGTAGCTGTAAAATTATGTGTTTCTTTCTTTGCCAGATTTTAATTGCCGGGATACCCATGGGTTCCCTCAAAAATAATTTACCTATTTGGTGCGTTTCAATAAATTGAGATTTTTAAGTTTATGAAAAAAGCGGAAACGGATCAAAAATATGAGGAAACGGACCTTAAAATTTGAGGAAACCGATCAACAAAATTAGATTTTTAAAGTTTTTGAAAAAAGCAGAAATGGATCAAAAATAGGAGGAAACGGACTTAAAATTTGAGGAAACCGATCAACAAATTGAGATTTTTAAAGTTTTTGAAAAAAACGGAAACGGATCAAAAATATGAGGAAACGGACCTAAAATTTGAGGAAACCGATCAACAAATTGAGATTTTAAAAGTTTTTGAAAAAAGCGGAAATGGATCAAAAATATGAGGAAACGGACCTAAAATTTGAAGAAAATCGATCAACAAAATGAGATTTTTAAAGTTTTTGAAAAAAGCAGAAACAGATCAAAAATATGAGGAAACGGAACTAAAATTTGAGGGAACCGATCAAAAATATGAGGAAACATATCAATTTAAAAGTTTTTAAAAAAAGAGGAAACGGATCAAAAAATGAGGAAACGTACAAAAATTATTGGGAATCCCCTCAAAAATATTGGGAAATCCCTCGAAAATATTTGAAAAAAATAAAGCGGAAATGGATATACAATTTTGGTAAATCTATCAAAAATAAGAGGAAACTCCTCAAAATTTGAATTTTGAGGGATTTCCGAAAAATTTGAAGAAATCGTGGAAACACCTCAAAAAAACCTTCTTTTGAGGGGTTTCCGCTTATTTTTGATCCGTTTCCATGTTGAGGCGTTTCCATGTCACCTTATTAGGGTTAGGTTAGGTTACGACACTTTCTGGGCCGAGCGCTGTGGCTAGGACAGGCTAGGGGGCCGAGCGCTGAGGCCACGGGTTAGGTTAAGTCACTTTCTGGGCCGAGCGCTGCGGCTAGGACAGGCTAGGAGGCCGAGAGCTGCGGCCACATGTCTTGCATTTAAGATCCATGTACAAAATTGATAGGAGTGGGGGGGGGCGGGGGGGGGGGGTTTAAAAATCGTTCTCTAGGAAATTACCTATTTTTGGCTGTTAATTATGCATTCTGATAAAAATTAGGTTCTATTTGGGAGTTTGATTTCCGAATTTCTCTAAGGGAGAAGTTTGTTTTGTCGGCTTTTGCTTTACAGAGGTTCAGTGCAAATGCTGCGAGTTGTGTAAAATATGGCTTTGTAATAACAAAGAGATTTCGAAAAAATGCTTATTTTAAAGCACTGATGCGGGCTCAAATAAAAGTCTAGTTTGATATCAAGCTGTCTATCTAGACTAGAGGGGTATGTTGATTGTTGATTCCAATATTGATCCCCCTTAATAACCGAAAGAAATTTCTTGGCAACAAAAAATAGGTTAAGTTCAAAATGCTAAAATTGTGTTAAAAGACAAGTTTGTAAAAAATAAGTATGAGGCCTAGAAAGAAAAGTTACACCTTTAAATATGGTGGATTCTCATTTGAACTACTCCCGTTTGAACTATTGTTCTTTTGAACTATTCTTCATTTGAACTACTGACATGACGTCATATCCTGTAATTCAAATCAACGCATTTCTTGCTCATTTTTTTACCGCAATTCAGTTTTTATTTTTTTTTTACTACTACTCCCGACGCGATTTTAACCGGCCCCTATGTCTGTCTCCTCCCACGGGCCTGCAGGCCCCCTTGGCCCCCTCCCCTGATTACTTCAGCTGATCCACAGCATTGAACTATTTTTGTTTCCATTTGAACTATTTTTTTGTCTGTTTGAACTATTTTTACGTCCATTTGATCTACTTTTTTGTTCATTGTGACTATTTTTTTCTCATTTGACCTATTTTTTGTTCATTTTAACTATTTTTTTTTCATTTTCATTTAAAATATTTTTTTCTCATGTAAATTATTTTTTTGTTCATTTGAACTATTTCATTTGAACAATTTTTTTTTCATTTGAACTATTTCATTTGAACTATTTTCATGTTCATTTGAACTATTTTTATGTTCATTTGAACTATTCTTATGTCCATTTGAACTATTTTTTTGTTCATTTAAACTATTTTTGTGTTATTCAATAAACCATAATAACCTAGGCTAGATGTATAGCAGAATATCTTTAAATTGGTATATTTAGAGTTTCGGGTCGTCTTTAAAGTCTCATCCTTGTGGGTAACCCTGTATTTTATATTTAAAGGACCGTCAAACAATACTATTTTGGATAAATGCAGAGTGTCCCAATAAACATGAGGTTTAAGGGACGATTTCGGAGTTTTATTCTATTTTCCTTTCATCCTGCAAAACAATGTGTTATTAAAACTCTTGAGCTTTCCAAACTGTCGTCTTCCATTTGCATCTTTAAAAGCATCAAATAATTCCTTTTAACTTTTTCATTATTTGGGATGTTCAATAAATAAAAATAAAAATAAAAATCTTAATATTTCAATTAATAAAATCCAGGAAATTAGATCCTCTAAAAGCACTATAATCACTATTTTTATCAGAGGCGCAACTGGGGGGGGGGGTCGGCCGGGCGCGCGCCCTCCCCAAGCACCTGAGAGGGGTGGGGCGCGCCCCCCCCCCCTGCAGAATGAAAAGAAAGAAAGAATGGCGAAAATCAGTATCACAGGAATAAGAAAACCAATAGAGTTATTGTAGAAATTTTATTATACTATAGTTAGTTTAAAAAAATTTATTTTATCTTTCTCAATTCTCAAGGCTAAAGGCTAAACATTTAATGTAAAAAAAAGTTCTGAACTGTATTTTATTTGTGTTGAGTTTATAGAGTACTCGTAGATATCAAACTTTAAATTCTTTTGGTAAAATATTCCAAGTTTGAAATATCAAATGTTTACACCACTCGGTGCAAAGATTTAGGGATTAGGATATTTGAGTTTGTGGCAAAAACTCAGTTCCAAATCTAGAGAAAATTTTGAACCTGGCAAACTTCTAACTGATTATCATATTTGATAACTAACAAGATTAATCTTCTTTGACATAAGTTCTATAAAATCGAAAATGAATTTAGATTATGAATGTTGGTTAGATCAATCGTTAATTCAATAACTTCAAGAGCAAAGGTAAAATTATCTGTCCTTTTTCAATGTAGATGATTGAATTTATTATTTACCTATATGTATTTTTATGATTATTTCTTGCAATTTAATCTGTAATTAAACCAGGTACTTAAAAAATACATTTTTGCGATTCGCACACATATTCAATGAATTGACTCATATCATTCATTTTACAGCTGTTGGAAGTATAAATTTTGTAAACACACATGAACAAAAAATTGATTTGAATTGAACACAGCCAAATCTGCATGCAACAACTTAAAATTTCCTTTTTTTCGACTTCAAACCCTTAAAAAAGCACTTTTTGTTTATTTCATTTAAAATAATAATAGTTCAAATGAAAATAGTTCAAATGAACTAAAAATAGTTCAAATGAGCAATATATTGACTCGTTTGAACTTTTGTTCATTTCAACTACTCACGTGGTACCACGTACAGTAGTTCAAACGAACAATACAAACGGGAGTAGTTCAAATGAGATAGCATCTTAAATATCTGCAAAAGAGCTTTCCGATAACACATTGATTAAACACTTTGTACGTAAATTGTTTTTTAGTATCCATTACAACTATACTGCAAAGTTTTTTGGGGGGGAACCCGAAATATATACAGTGGTAGGCGATTAGTGCAATACAATGAAGACGACTTTTTATTTAAGTTTTGATTATTAACAAGCTTTTTTCGAATTACAAGTTTAAATGTAATTAAAGAGAAGCTTTTTTAATTGAGAACTTCCATTGACTTTTATGTGTGTATCCATGTTGTTAAACAGCCTGATATATATCAAAATTGAAATAGAAAGTCATCTTCGTTGTCTTGATATAACCGAGTTCCACTATAGGAATACAGTCAACCTTAGAATTTACTTTAAAGAGTTTTTAGTCTTCATTATAGTAAAGGACAACTGGGAACGCAAAATAGTTTCTATTACAATTTATCAGATTGGTTTGAACTTTGAATGTTCACAAAAATAAATTTATTAAAACTTTCATCTCTTTAAAACTTACCAAACATAATTTGGAAATATCATGTAAGGGTTGATATTGCGGCGCAGGTTCAATATCTGATTCAGGTTTAGGTTCAGGTTCAGGTTCAGAATCACTATCAGAATCAATTTCTCTGTCTGATTGGTCTGATTGGTCTGATTCACCTTCACTAAGTTCAGAGTTCATTTTCACCCGTGTCGTGTCTTAGCCACTTTCATTTCCTCACAAAACTGTTTTCACATATTGTGCCGTTTATATTCACATATTGTGCCATTTATATTCACATATTGTGCCGTTTATAAGGCCGTTTTCTCTTGTATAAGTTCTTATGTGATCTTCAAGATCTCCATTTTATACTTCTCACAGCAAATCATTTTCTCTGCTGCTCGAGTGTCAACACTTTCTCCAAGCTCAGAAGGAATGAACACTACGTGCGGTGTAAAAATACTTTCATTTTGTGTTCTGAAATAAAAATGTGATATAAATCAATGACTGACTTTTTCGTTGACACATTAGCAAGTGCACTTTTTTAAGTGGTCATACTAATAGGTAAATGGGCAACGCGAACACTCCAGCTTATAGTTTCAAATAAATTAATATCAGTATAGTTTTACCTATTACAATGTACTAATGTGTTAAATAACTGAACTATGAATTATTACTGCAGTAAATAAATAATTTGATTTGATTTAATCTGAAATTCCACCCTTTGCCGTCAAAACTCTTTAAAATTATCCCCCACCATTCATAGTTCTTTCATTCTTCCTTCACTCTTCCTTCATTCTTCCTTCACTCTTCCTTCATTCTTCCTTCATTCTTCCTTCATTCTTCCTTCATTCTTCCTTCATTCTTCCTTCACTCTTCCTTCACTCTTCCTTCATTCTTCCTTCATTCTTCCTTATGAAGGAAGAATGAAGAAAATGAAGGAAGAATGTTCATCCTTCATTCTTCTTTAATGATTTATTGAGATTAAACCAAATTATGATTATCATTCACAAATAATAAAAATATAAATAAATTATTGGTTCAGCAGAATAAATATGTATTAAGGCAGATTTTCTATATTTTACTGTTGAAAGTATTTTTCAAGTTATTGTACTATATATATATATTGATCTTTTGTCAACCCTCTATCGAGAGAAATGAGTATGAAAGCAACGCCCCCCCCCCCCCCCCCAACACATCACAGGAACCTGGAGTTGATAGCTTTGTTTAAAATTGCTCCTAGTCAAAAGTTTAAAGGTTACCATTTGAAATCGGACATACCCCTCTTTGCATGGTGGATACCTTGACATTGAGTTTAATCATTGAATGATAGAAAAACTACTTTCGTAGTGGACCTTAGAAATAATTTTTATCATCGGTCTGTAGACGGGCATATAGATCCTAGCTCTAATTTGAATTAAGAAACTAGTAAATTTAGGATTGAAATAATCAGGCAGAAAAACTTCTTCTTTAACTTTTCTTATATCCAGAGTGTAAAAATACCTGCAATGGTCACCCTAGGCTAGTACAGTATAATAATATAGGATTATAGACTAAACTTTCTTTTTGAGTATTAATTGATATTGTATTTTGCATTAGGTTTAAACCATGAGCTATATATACGTATCCTAAACGACCGTTGCAACCACCTATTTCTGATCAAAATCAATTACAAAACAATTGAACACCTGCACAACACAAACTGTAAGTTTTTGAAATCTAAATGTGTGTCATCTATATATAAATTTGGCTTGTCTGTCTGTTTGTGGGACATCTAGGGACCCCAGGGAAGGTTTATGAATGATTGAAATTTTAAATATTTGTCTCCATCAAAATTCGATCTTCATTAAATTTTTGAAAATTTTGAAAATCCACGAAATTTTTTGTGAAAATCCGCGAATTATTTTTGTTTTGTTTTACGATGTACACAAAGAGAACATGTTCACAATTAATTTAGAAGATGGGCGTGAAGCGCCCTCTAAGGCTAGTCTATATATAAATTTGGCTTGTCTGTTTGTTTATTTGTCTGTCTGTTTGTATCCAATAAACGTCAAAACGGCTGAACCGATCGGGCCCAAATTTTTTGTGGGACATCACGTGACCACAGGGAAGGTTTATGAATGATAAAAAAAATGTGTTTTAAAGGTTTTTAATTTTGTAAAAAAATCTAAATTCTTGAAAATCCGCGAATTTTTTTTCAAAAATCCGCAAAAATTTTTTCTCTCTGTTTTAAAATTTAAACAAAAAGAACATGTTCACAATTTAAATAGAAGATGGGCGCGAAGCGCCCTAAAAGCCTAGAAAGAAGGGCGCGAAGCGCCTTGAATTTCTAGTATTTCAAACTATAGACTAATGCGCTAACAGAATTCAAAAGGGTCTACAAAACAGCATAGGATATAGGAATTAGAAAATTGGAGTTTGAGGCGAGTGTTCAGTTGCAATTCCTTAGATTAGAATTTAGAATTTAAAACCCTGCACTGTGCACTGTGAGGATTCATTAAATCCAGGTGTAGTTTAAATAGATTCCCCCTATTCAGAGGCGGACTATATACACAGGGGCCAGAGACACAACGAAAATAGAATTGAATAAATTATCTGAAATAAACGTTAAAATTGTTTTCTCATCTTATTATTTATACTAATATGCCTGTAAAATTACAGGTAAAAAGTGTGAGAACTGGAGTTCACTGATAGAATGTAGGAGAACTAAAATTTACAGATAGAAAGTAGGAGAACTGGAGTTTACTGATAGAATGTAGGAGAACTAAAGTTTACAGATAGAAAGTANTTTTTGGCGACAAATAGCTATTTGAGATTGCCTGTTTTGATTTTATCGAAAATGCTTTTAGTAAATGCGTCTAAAAATTTAAAAAAGCACAGTAGTATTAACTACTTGATTTGGTCAGGTTATGAAATTATTGCACCGGTGTAAAAGATAAATACAGGGTGTCCCACGAAACATGACAGTTGGTGAATAGTTTTGAATGCCTTCTTTCACATACTGTATTAGATATTAAAGACTTTTTGCAATTTATTTCTTTAAAAAAATGTTTAACTCATATATATATTTGACTGTGTAATCAATTTTACTATAGTATAACTGTCATATAAAAAATGTTATTAGTCTCTTTAGTATCAAACAACTTATCAAATTATAGAAGAAGACATTTTAAACTATTCATCAACTGTCATGTGTATTATACTCAACAATGAAAAAACTGCTAAAAAAATTATTTTCTTTTTCGTGTGGGGTAAGTTTATGTTGGAAAAATCTTAAATTTATATTTCAGGGGCAAGTTTTATTTTTTTGGGGACAATTTCAAATTCGGGGAAATCTTAAATCTTTGTTTTAGGGCAAATTTTGTTTAGGGGGGCTTTTTTCAGATTTGGGCAAATTTGTTTATGGGAAATCTTAAATATTTATTTTAAAGGCAATTTTTTTTTAAGGGCATCTCAACTTTTTTTAATCATAGGGTTGGGCGCAAAACTTCTTAACCCTATCACGATTGAGGGGGGGGGAGGTGTTTTCCACTCCCCTGTGGTTTCTTTTGTATAACTTAAAAACGGCTTAATTTAGAACTTCTTTACTTTTTCAACATAATATTTTTAAACAAATTTTGCTAAATATATTTTTTTTGATGCATGGGTAGGGTGGAGGACGGGAAAATGCATGCGGGTCGGTGTTTGGAAAAAAATCAGAAATGGTTGATAACTTTTTTATTAATTAAAAGCTGTATCTTTACATTTTCAAATTTTTGTCTTTCAATTCAAAGAACTTTATTAGCTTACCACGTACTTTATTAGTTTTTAACCGCCTTTTTCATTTTTTTGAAAATAAACCGTCTTAAAAGCTCCTTTGTAACCTTTAGCCCTGGTATTATGAGAGATCAAGAGAGGATACACATATATATCTTAAACTCAATCTTTTCAAATTTTCTTTTATATAATGCTCACTCCCTTTTTTCAGATAACCTCTCCCTCTCACAATCTACGTATTTCTAAACGCATATAATTTTCAATTTCCCAGGGGCGGATACAGGGGGGGGGATTAGGCTCATTGGTCTGCACTATGCAGCTTAAAGTACAGTACATGTTTGACTATTTTGCTTGTAATTTGGCCAATTTCTTATTTAAGTTACCATAAGGTATATCAAGGGAAGAAAGAGCGGTCGATTAAAAGATAGGTGAACTAGTTTATAGGTTGATACAATAAAACCTCTCATGGTTGTTATTCACAAAATTAAAAAAATCTCACACCCAGAGCAAACTTGGATTTAAATCCTGGGAGGATGTCCGCGGTATGGATCTAGAATGAATGGATAAGAAGAGCTTCCTCAATTATCACCATTTTCCTCCGGGTTCGGAAAAACAACGGAAGTCTGGTCAGCAGAAGGTTCGCACGCGTTCCGGCTCATGGAGCTACATGGGTGTCCCACATCATATTAGACCGAGAACGGGTCTAAATTACGATTTTCGGGACTAATTAGAAAATTAATTAGAATGAATCATCTTGAAAAAAACATAAGGCTTATATAAGAATTTTCTTGCGAAAAATTATAAGTTTTTCGAGTATTAAGGGTTTATTTTGGCGTTAAAGATTGAAGATAATCTAATATGGTATGGGACGCTCTGTAGAACCAGGGTTGCCAAACTTTTCAATTCGATTAAAAATTAATAAATAATAATCCTGAATGAAGTAATCTATAATTAAAGATGAACTTCCTGTTACAGTTCTCATTTTATCGTTCTTTTGTTCCTAATGTAGTTCTTCCTTTTTTGTTCCTAACTCACCCAATATTTGTGTTACTGTATTGTTCCCTTTTTTAAAAAACCCTATAATGTTCCTAGTTCTTTGTTTTTTGGCCTTGTTCCTAAATCCTAAATTGCTTGACTTACCTGTTTTTGTTCCTTATTTTAAGTACAGGGTGTCCCACGAAACATGACAGTTGGTGAATAGTTTTGAAGGTCTTCTTCCACATACTGTATTAGATATTGAAGACTTATGGCAATTTATTTCTTAAAAAAATGTTTAACTCATATATATATAATACTGTGATCAATTTTACTTTAGTATAACTGTCATATAAAAGACGTTATTAATCTCTTTAGTATCAAACAACTGATCAAATTATGGAAGAAGACATTTTAAACTATTCATCAACTGTCATGTTTCGTGGGACACCCTGCACGACGTTTCTTCTTATCTACGAATTTGATATACCAAGTTCTTTGTTTATGTATTTCATATCATAATTCCTTTTAATACCTTGAAGAACGGGTACAAACGTTTATATAAATTTGGAAAATTATTTTAGCAAATTGGGAAATTTTTGCCTCAAAATCTCAGGGGGGGGGGCCTGAGTCCGTCAGGGGAGGGCAAAGGTACCATCGCGCCCCCCTTGTAAATGCTTGAAAGTACCATTGATTCAAACTGAGAAAGGTCTCAAAATCGCGACATGTTCTAAAACGTGTTTGGTTCTAGAATGAAATCAATAATCATCAAAAATTTAAATTTATCTCAATTTGTGGGGGTTCAGTAATTAAATTTGTGTTATAAAAATGTAGCCTTATAACTATTCTAAAATTCGGGCGGTTTTTTACTTATCAACTTAAATTTAAAAATATAACCCGTTAAAAACAGATAATTTTGCACATTTTGCACAAACCTGACGCTCTGTGCCAGGTATGAGCCAAATCACGGTTTGGAACTTTCTTCCCCTGAAATTACATAATTGAATACGCATTTAATTATATAATCTACATAATAAAACAAGACATTCGTATATATATATATGTTGCCTATAGCCGGCCAAACAGCTGGACGGATTGGGCTGAACTTTTTTGTGGACAAACATGGGTGTTATAGGCTAAAAAATAAGGATATTTTTTTAATTAAAAAAATTTTTAGTTAAAAAATAATTTTTTTTTTACACGGGGAACGCCGGGCCTTTCAGCTTGTGTATAACAAAAGTTAAAAGGGAAATTCATGAAAAGAAAACATTTCTTTCAATGTTATTTTACTTTCAAATTTTCAAAAAAAATTAATAATTATTAAAGACGTAGATAATTTCAAATGTTTTTTTCCCCATCAACATTCAACATATATTGATACACATCGGCAAATGTCATAACATTGATGTCTACTATTGTGATGAAATGGTTAAAACACTATGGAAGATCAACTGTCCCTTCTGTAAAATGTGTATTTAAAAATTTCATTTCTTTTCTACTTTCCGAAATTTTAAGAATAATTTTTGATGCAGAAACTTGATCGACATTTTTATTTGAAGAGACAACGAATTTAGTTTTGTTTGTTGTAATTGATATATATGATGTCAAAATATTGTAGATTCGGATCAACGAGGTTAGAGTATATAGAGTGATGATGTACGCTAATCCTTCATTAATTGTACAGGCCATGTACTTCACTTCCAAAGGTCAATCAGTATATTACAGTACTTGGGGATGATTTCTGAAAATATTTAAATGAAGAATTTGTTTTCCATGTAACTATTAAAATCCACTACTCCTTTATCGTGAGAATATTAAAGAAAACAAAATAAAATAATATTTCATAACACAAATATTGATATCCACAAAACTGCCTAACCCCATTCATGAAACCCGGGTACTTAAAACTAGTTTTCAAAACGTGGTGGATTCACATTTGAGCAATTGTTCGTTTGAACTATTGTTCATTTGAACTACTGACATGACGTCATATCGACTGTAGTCCAAATCAACACATTTTTCTAGCGCAATTCATTTTTTTTAAATATTCGCTTAGTTAGTTCATGACAATTAGTTCATGCTACCACGTGCAGTAGTTCAAACGAACAATGGTTCAAACGGGAGTAGTTCAAATGAGATAGCATCTCATAACGATACCCTGTCTTAAATTTTAGGCTCATTGGTCTGCACTATGCAGCTTAAAGTACAGTACATGTTTGACTATTTTGCTTGTAATTTGGCCAATTTCTTATTTAAGTTACCATAGCTGTACAACTATATGTCGTATCTATCTATCTACACTGCTCTGGTAAAGCGTAACCATAGTGTGACTATGGTTCTACCTATGGTAGAACGTCTAAGAAATTGACCATTAGTATCCAATCAAAACGGTCAAAACGACTGAACTGATCGGACCCACTCAAACTACCCAAGGTAGGCTTTGTGTCTGGAAATTTTTGGCCTAGAAAAATGTTGATTTTAAACTTTCGTTGGAAATCTATGAACAACAATTTGTTGTTTCTGAAGGTATACGATTCAGAAGAAAAATGATTTGAGAAGCAACAACTAAAAACTAAAATTGATAATTTAGAAGGCATAGTGCAGTGTTAAATAATAAGTAAAGCTACTATTTAAGCTTTTAGGGCGCGTCAACACTTTTCTTATAACAATTTTGGCGCTTATGACGTTGCTTTACAAGTCGACATTTTTTATCGCATCTATAGTGGCAGGCGATTATTACAATTTTAATTTATCAAATCATCTACATTCTATAGACATCTATATTCTATATATATACTTTGCTTGTCTGTCTGTCTGTTTGTATCCAATAAACGTCAAAACGGCTGAACCGATAGGGCCGATTTTTTATGTTTAATTGAAAATTATGAAAATCCACATTTTTTTTTATAATATCCGTGAAATTTTTTTCGTTTTGTTTTGCATTGTATGCAAAGAAAACATGTTTACAATTGAAGTAATTGAAGTAGTCTACATATATATATACTTTACTTGTCTGTTTATTTGTATCCAATAAACGTCAAAACGGCTAAACTGATGGGTCCCAAATTTTGTGTGGGACCTCACATAACCCCAGGGAAGGTTTATGGAATACCAAAATTATAAAAATTAGCCTCCAAATAAATTCGATTTTCACTATATTTAAAAATTCACGATTTTTTTTTTATGAAATCCGCGAACCTTTTTTGGTTTTGTTTTACATTGTATACAATTGAAATAGAAGATTGGCGCGAAGCGCACTAAAAGCCTTGTTAACATATAAGTCAAAAGAAGCGACCAATTAAAAAAGCTTTTCTTAGATAACTTGTAAACTGGAAATTCGAAAAAAACTTGGAACAATCAAAACTTGAATAAAAAAGTCGTCTTCAAAGTATTGATATAATCACCTACTACGATTAACAAAATATTTAGCAGGTTTTCTGTTGAAATGGATGGATTGGACAAAATATTCTAAATATTTTTTATATTTTTATTTTGAAACAAAGTACAATTCTTATTTTATGTTCTCTTTTAATGGAATCATTTGCATTTTCATGATAAATTAGTTAATCAGTCTTAAAAAATCCAAAACTTAAAAAAGAGGGGGGATAAAAATACGATTTTAATTGCATAAAAATACAAACATACAGAACGAAACATACTTTTCGTTTGGACAACAATTGAGAACTAAGAAATTTAAGAAATGGTTTTCAACTTGAACAACGTCTATTTTAGTAGAAGGGTATGTATTTTTAGTGTAGTTTCTCTCCAAAAAGGGGGGGGGATATAATAGGGATAAATTAAAGGACTTTAACCAGAAAAGCCTTTTCTCTTTCAGACCTTTTTTTATCCCATTATAACATAAAAAATTGAAACTGAGTTTTTACAAAAAATAATAGCACAAATATTTTCCATTTCCAAGTATCTTATTCAATCCAATCTATCTGTCGTCCTTCATCATCCAACATACCGTCCACATTGCCGATTTTCCCGGGTTTAGCGTCGAATTTAGATTCTACTATGGTTGGGGTGACAGATCTTGATGTATGGCAGCTGATACCCTTAAAATAAGAGATTGATTGTTAAATAATTTAAATTTTTTTATTTTCTAACAAAAAAAAATTCAATGTGTTTTTTTTGGTGCGCATACTTGTTAGACGATTTTGCGAAAATAAAACGAATATAACAAGCAAAAAGGAAAATACCAAATTAAAGAGACTGTAAGCAAAAATTTTAAGTTACCCTCCATGCAAAGATGGCAAAGTATAATTTAGATATCAATGTTTATATTTTTTAAAACTGATTTTTTTCAATTGTGGTTTCTCTACAGCACTGACTCGGATTTTACTGCAGTAAAACATCTCGTAATTATCAAAGTTAAACACTGAAAACCTTATAATAATGAAATTATCTTCCTTATTAATGACTAGATAAATTATGCTTATATGATCCATTTTAACAAACACTTTTTTAGTATTTTGTCGTGTTTTACTAAAAAATAAAAAAGATCGAATACGGTATCTATCCATGAAAGAAGTTTGATCATAAATTTGAGAAATTTTGAAACCTGATCAGAAGATTCACATGAGGACAGTCGGCTGCGAATTTTCTCCTAAATATTTTTAATTTAATTCCTAAAACTTTCTTATTTATCTACGTACTCGTAATTTATTTTCTCAACCTTTTAAATTTAACTCCTAAATATTTTAAATCATAAATAGAAAAGCTTTAAAATGATCATTTTTGTTTCTTTACTTAACCCATTTAAAATTGATTAAAATGTTTTAAATATTTATATTTATTTGTTATGATAATAAATACGCAATTCAAAAAGATAAGAAAAATGCATTTTGACGTTTCCCACACTGTTCAAGTTTAAAATCGTGAACGCACATAATTCAAAAATCAAAATAGCAATATGAGGCCAAAATAAGAATTTTCGGGACCTTGCCAATTAAAAAAAATTGTCAAAAAAAAACCGGTTTCCAAATGGCAATTTTAACTTGCTAGATTTTGTTAACATATCCAATAAAACTATCAAACCTAATGATCCCTGATACAAAATGTTTAAAAAATTATTTTCGATGCCCAGTGTGGAAAAAAAGAAAAATTTGGACATGAAAGTTTTTGTAAGTTTTTATTTGCCTTTCAGTATTTAACCCCTGAATTATGTAAATAAGCACACTGTGGTACGCTAAATGTTGCTGTGAGGAGTCTTTTTGAGACAAATATATCTATATTTATAAAAATAAAGTAGTAATCTCTGATTGTTTGTATGTCCGATCAGGAACCCCTTAACCGATTTGCTTCAAAATTTGATAGAACCCCGGTAATGTTCTTAGTTTGGTTTTAAAATTTCAAATCTAGTGAATTATAAAAGTTTTCCAGAAGGGGCTCCAATCGGAATTCCAATGCGCGGAATTGTGCGGAATTACAGGGCGCAACAACATACCTCCTCTTCTATTTCCTCTATCCAGCTACTGTTAGAGGTTAGTGGAGGTCGCATCGACCAATTATCCTTGACATCCTCCCTAGAGTCTGCTTCCATTATATCTTCTTCTTCTTTAACATCTAGTTCTCCTTCCTCTCCTTCCTCCTTCACTGCCAGAGACTCGACGAATCTGAATTTTAGAAAAAACATCAACTTTAAAGGGACTGTCGTAGTAATTTTGAGTGACCCTCTATTTGAGAGAGGGACACGCCCGATTCAAAAAGGTACCCATGAAACCTACAGAGTTTCCCATATCATTAGATTCTCTCCAAGCTTTAACGCCAGATTACACGCATAATACCTAGTATTTTCTGCATGCAAATCTTTATATTAGCAATATACAATTTTTTTACATGATTCGTTCTTCTTTAATTTTTTTATTAGTCCCGGAGATCGCATTTTGAAGCTATAACACGATCTAATATGATGTGGGACACCCTATATACCTGGTCAGTAATGTGGAAGATGTCGTATTTTTTGAAGCTATAACACGATCTAATATGATGTGGAACACCCTGTATACCTGGTCAATAATGTGGAAGATATCGTATTTTTTGAAGCTATAACACGATCTAATATGATGTGGGACACCCTGTATACCTGGTCAATAATGTGGAAGATGTCGTAGTTTTTGGCTCAATTTTTAATTCTGATAATTTCTCAAAAGAAAAAGCGAGAAATAAGCACTTTATCGGAGAAACCACAGACGAAAATGATCAGCTAAAAAACAAGGATATACAATTATTAATTGACCAGACAAAGCTTTTAAAGGTACCGTTGTAAATCGGGAACGCCAGTCTGCCAATGGAGAATCATCTTAATTTGAAAAAAAACTTTATCCCCATAGATTTAGAGGAATAAACGAGTGTATTGATGGATTGATTAACAAAAAACTACATCTATTTTTAACATCATATAGAAAGAAATGTTTTCAAGGGGTAAGTATTAAAGTTTGTACCTTCCAATTTTAACTATAATTTCTTAAATTGTCATATTGCCAAGTCAAATTTTTAAATTTGTATAGTGGAACCGAGATCTAAGCAATTTCTGATAAGTTTTTAAGCTTTAATCAACTTATTACGTAAAATGGGCCTATGTACACAATACCCCGTTTTTTTTATCTAGTTCTCTGATATTAATTCAGATGGACGTATTTATTTTATAGCGTTATATATGTAAAAAATACCCCGTATTTTATTTAGTTCTCTGATATTAATTCAGATGAACGTATTTATTTTTAAGGGGTATATAAATTTTTAATAATTATTTTTATGAAAATCAGTAAAATTGGACATCAAAAGGAAAGCTTTCCCCAAAACTTTTAGATACTTTTAACCCGAAAATTCTTTTAAATTTCACTAATGATCTACAGATAAACCTGTTTACTTTCATTAAATACATATTACATATTCCCAAAAACTTTTTTTTTACAATAATTATCTTTCAATAATAACCATTTTTGTTACCAACCTGTGAATATTAAGTTTCCATGTTTTAACCAGACCATCCCATCTTCTCCTGCTGAACTTCTTATACTTGTCTGGTGTACGAGGCATATCAGAAGTCCTAAAAAATAAAAAATTAATTAGGAAAAGTATGATTGATTTTTTATTTTTATATTAGAAGGGTTTTCAAGACAGTACGCTTTAATGTTTAAATCAATTCAGTGATTTCTGTCATTAAACAATGTAAAGACTAAAGAAATTAAGAACAAGAATAGTTTTCCTTTTTTTCCTGCCACCAATTCATAATTTAATAAGGCTAAGAAATCGACGAAAAAAATATTATGAAAAGATTGAAATACGTTGTTTTTAATAATCCAAATTTTTTAAATATTAGACCCCCCCCCCCTGGGTTAAGGAGGGGAATGATTTTTAATGAACTGAGGAAACAATTAAAAATTGGACATCAATCAATCAATCAATCAATTACTCCACCATATTTAATACTTAAAAGCCAAAATTAATTCCTTTTTTCCTGTTCCCATCAATCCCCCCCCCCCAAAAAAAAAACATATCTGACGTCTGTAAAAATCTATTTGAAAAAAGGGGGGGGGCGGGGGGTCAAGAAATAATATACCCCTGTGATAAACTTCAGGTATTTCTAACCTTTTCTCCTTCTCTACAAGATCTCTATAAGCTGAATAGTCCTTGGTATTCTTTCCGTATGTGATATCCCGTTGTCTCCGTTCTAGTGTGCTAGGATCCATCTCAAGCTCCTTCAAGGGCTGGGTTACGGTAACCTACACAATTTAACACAATCAGCAATCATAGATCTTAATAAGAAAAAAAGGCGCAATTTAGATTTCTGTGATTTCAGCAAAATTTCAAATTCATTTAAAGAGTACGTTGAAAGTTCAAAGGCCGGGTTACGGTCACCTACAGTCTACACCACACAATACAATCAGATAAATAGATCTTTATAAGAAAAAACTCGCAACTTGGAGTTTTATTTCAGAAAAAATGTCAAAATCGTTTGAAAGAGTTTTAGGAGTTTCAACAGCGCTCGACCCATAAATTGATTTAACCTAACCTAACCCTGAAATATAATACAGTGAATCAAGAACACGTAGCAAGAGATTTTTATAATGTCGCTTTACATATATAAATTTACCCCGTGGAAAAATGAGTTTAATATTAATATATCAATAGCATTCATATTTCTGGGCTATTAATTTACCTTCAATATAAAAATAAAAAGTAGTTGGTAATTTCCTAGAGAACGATTTTTGGACCCCCCCCCCATGTGGCCGCAGCGCTCGGCCCAGTTAAAGTACGTCTTAACCTAACCGGACCCTAAATATATACTAATCTTTTATGTAGGACATGGATATAATTGACCATGTGGCCGCAGCGATCGGCCCGGAAAGCGTCTTGACCTAACCTAACCCTAAATAAATACTAATTTAATTGAAAATTGTTGAAAAAGTGGTCATGGACAAAATCGATAGGAGGGGCGGGGGTCCAAAAATAGTTCTCTAGGGCGGACCCAAGTAGATTCTTTTGAATTATCAAAACACTTATGACGGTCTATGTATTCATATATCTGAGATTCACCACAAAATAGTTATTGATTTTGTTGAAAATAATTGAAATCCAGGTCATGTCCAAATATGAACGAAAGGGGAGGGGGGTGACGTAGGACAGACCCATCTCTTTATGGCAGAACAAGCTAGGGGCTGAACGCTACGGCTAGTTTTAAACGCTAAATAGAACTATAATTACCTGGCTTTTATCTTCATCAAGCGTACCAGCATTTTTACGCAACTTTTCACGCAGATCTACTTTCCGATCCCGTCCTCGTTTTAATGGAGATGATACTATTCTCAGCTCTGATCTTCCGGCCCTCTTCTCTTCTCCCTTATCTAATCTTCCATCTTCTTTCCGTCCCAACCTTCCCTCCATTCTACTAGGCAACTTGTTATACTTCATACAGAAAATTAAAATCTTTACAAGAAAATATTGAGAAAAAAAACAAAAAACTAATTTCAATATTTTATTATAAAAGTTTAATTTTCTGCAAAGTTCTAAATTAGCCTATCTGAAAAAAGGTTAAATTTATATATTCATATATTTAATCTACGTTACTTACTTTACTGTTTCGTTAAAACCCCGCGAAACCTGAAGGAAATGCAAGAACTGATGATTGAAAGTCGTCATGAATTCTCAAATGCATATACGTAAATTTAGGAATTACTCACAACCTTTTACATTAATTTTTAAAAATTTTCTAGAAATTAAAAGAATTTATAAAATCGATAATTTTATGCTAAATAAAAATATGTGTGAATAAAAAATTCTCCGAAATTTACACTAAGTAGCTTTTTATTGGTGGATACACTTTCATAATACATCAGCTGATTGGATGAATTGGATTGATAACATGATTGAAAACAGGTTTTGCGAAAGTTTTGTCATTGAACAAACTAAAAACAAATGTCAGGACTTGTCTTGTCCTTAAAACCTAGAAACCTTTAAAAATTTATTGAAACATATTTTTGAATGCAGCAAATCCAGCTCTCTAATCTCCCAAAACACTCGTTTTGGGAGTCTTTGCCATAAAATGGAAATATATACTACGAACATGCTAATATTTTTGTTAGTTAAGTTAAAGATTAAAATTTAGAAAACATTTCAGATATTATGGCATCCGATACGGCCATTATGGAACCTCTTGAAGAATATGAGGTATATTCCTAGAGAAAAATTCTTGGACCCCCCGGCCCCCCCCCCCTCCTATCAATTTTGTACATGGATCTTATATGTTAGACATTGATATACTTGACCATGTGGCCGCAGCGCTCGGCCCCTAGCCTTTCCTAGCCGCAGCGCTCGGCCTAGAAAATGTCTTAACTAACCTAACCCGTGGCCGCAGCGCTCGGCCTAGAAAATGTCTTAACTAACCTAACCCGTGGCCGCAGCGCTCGGCCCCCTAGCCTGTCCTAGCCGCAGCGCTCGGCCCAGAAAGTATCTTAACCTAACCTTACCCTAAATAATACTAAATAATTACTAATTTGGTCTTGTAAAAAATTGATAGGAGGGGGGGGGGGGTCCAAAAATCGTTCGCTAAGACAGACCCGAATATAAACAGGCACTCTTCATTCTATTATATTACTAATAAAATCCAAAAATCGTTCTCTAGGAGAGGACTGCGGTTTAATTTGTGTTCGCAGCGCTCCGTCCTTATAGCAATATAGGGTGTCGGGTCATTTCATAGAAAGACATGTCATAGGTAGGACATTTCAGTGACCGAGAATATTTTCAAAGATAAATTAATGTTTACAATTGACCAAGTGGCCGCAGCGTCCGGCCCCATAGCCGCGGCGCTCGGCCCCCTGGTATGTCCTTGCCGCAGCGCTCGCCCCAGAAATTGTCTTAGCCTTACCTAGCCTTAAAATAAAACAAAATAAAAATAAATAATATAAATTTTGCTGTAAATTAAGTGGTCATGTACAAAATTGATAGGAGGGATTGTGTACCCGATGTACTTTTATTATCTTGTGTACCCTATGTACTATTATTATCTAGTGTGCCCGATGTACTATTAATATCTAGTGTACCTGACGTACTTTTAATATCTAGTGTACCTGACGTACTATTTATTATCTAGTGCACCCGATGTTCTGATTATTATCTAGTGTACCCGACATACTATTTATTATCTTGTGTACCCGAGGTACTGTTTATTATCTAGTGTAGCCGATGTACTATTTATTATCTTGTGTACTCGAGGCACTGTTTATTATCTAATGTACCCGACATACTATTTATTATCTAGTGTACCCGATGTACTATTTATTATCTAGTGTATCTGATGTACTATCTTGTGCACTCGAGGCACTGTTTATTATCTAATGTACCCGACGTACTATTTATTATCTTGTGTACCCGATGTACTATTTATTATCTTGTGTACCCGATGTACTATTTATTATCTAGTGTACCCGATGTACTATTTATTATCTAGTGTACCCGATGTACTATTTATTATCTAGTGTATCCGATATACTTATTATTATCTAGTGTATTCAATGTACTATTTATTATCTTCCGGTACTGATTATTATCGAGTGTACCCGATGTACTATTTATTATCTTGTGTATACGATTTACCGTTTATTATCGAGTGTACTCAATGTACTGTTTATTATCTAGTGTACCTGGTGTGTGGTGTATTATCTAGTATACCCGATGTTATGTTTATTATCTAGTGTACCCGATGTACTGTTTATTATCTAGTGCACCCGATGTACTGTTTATTATTTAGTGTACCCGATGTACTATCTGGAGAACTGACCAGTTTGAATCTGCACGGTGGGGCGGAGGACAAGGAATTTATTGATAGATTTTGCAAACTATTTTTGAAATCTTCCAATTTTGAAACCTACCAACTTTTTTCACCTAGCCTAACATAAATTTGATGTGCCCTAATACATTTTCTGGATAAAACATTATTTACAATTTCTATTTAGTCATTTAATTAATTTTTTTAACCAAACAATGATTTTGTTCAAATCATTCTAATCTGCAAAAACTTACAAAGACCTTGATTGTATAAAATATATATTTGATCAAGTAACAATTTTATTTTTTATCCAAATATTGATAAATTTGAACAGAAAGCGTTCAAGTTGTTGGACGAAATGGAGAATTTAATGGTTACTTCAGATTCACAATTCTCTCTTCTTCTTGGAACCAAACCAGATACCAGAGTAAAAGTAGTCACTATACTAGGTACTAAACCAGATACCAGAGTTAAAGTAGTCACTATACTAGGTACTAAACCAGATACCAGAGTTAAAGTAGTC
>NW_019396228.1:112210-159276 GCF_000591075.1 Eurytemora carolleeae
AGATTCAGACCCCCCGGCCTTTAAAGGGTTAAATGTAAAATTGAAAATGAAGAAAATAAATTTTGTTATAAAACCTCGCTCTTCTGAAGCTTTTGCTGGACATGAAACAAACCCCTGTTCTATTAAATCTGTGGCCATGTCTCTCTCGGAGGGGGGGGGGGGGGGGGGGGGGGGCTAGTTTATGTTTATGTAAATAACTGTTTTATCTTCTAGGATGTTATTGAAAGTTTTGGCAGTTTCTGATATTATAATCTACAGAACTAGGCAGGGGTTCAGATCATTATTCAAATACAGCGTGTACTAATAAACATGCAAGATGAAAGACGACTTAAAGGTCCTCGTTGATATTTAATAGCTATCTCACGTGTGTAAAAAAAATATTTCATGGCTTTAAAACTGTTTTTTGAAAGATTTTAAGTTGATTCAAATTTTGTCATTAGATCAAAGACGACCTTCAAATCGTCTCTCAACAGTTGTGTTAATTTGGGATACATTGTATCTTTGTAATTTCTTCTCTAAAGCTGTTGTTTACACTCTACTAAATATTATAAGGTTTAAGTTGGGTTTTCTTCTGCTGTTCATTGAGCGTTTTATTTATTAATTAATTTAATTTTTTAATGAGTTTGTTTGAAATGGATGATTTGTTGTTTTCATTGAAACGTGGATATAAACTAAATTACGGTCGAATCTTACAATTTTTATCTTTTTACAACTTACATAAAGGAAGGGATAGATGGGATTTAACAAATATAATATGAATAGAAGAACACTTATTGATTCTAAATATAAATACATAATGAATAACACGTGTATTAAATGAGAGGAGTAGGGGATTTTCATTCTCTACATCTGACATTTTTACTTCTATTTCTTTTAAGAGAATTTCCACAGACGTGTTCTGTCTTCTATAAATAAGACTTGATTTTTTATTACATTTATTGATTATATATTCAAGGGCCGGGTACATGTTTTCTTGAATATATTATATATTTTGTCCCACCCCCACACAAAAAATATTAAAGATCGGTATATGTCAGTTTCAAGGAAAGTTTGTCAATGTCCAATTTTTCATTTTCCCCAAAAACATCGAAAATAATTTCTCCCACCATGCAATGGGGAACCGGGGTGGGGTGGGGTTAAATTCTTGAAAATAAATATCCCTAAAATGTACCTCAGGTGGGGGTCAGGACTTCTTAAACTGGAGTAGCTTTCGGATCTTGATTCTTATGTTTTTTTAATCCTGATTTTATTAAATGGATATTTTTAAGCTTTAACACTTGATCTCAATATACTATGTGGGCACTTAAATTTTTTAGTATCTTTGCTCGATCTTTCAATTTAAGTTATCCAAATCCAAAGAGTTTTTGTGAAAAAACTCCTTCGTGGATATCAGAGTATCAACTCTGAACCTATTTTTGTTATTTTTTTGAAAAATATTCGATTTCTCTCGAAATAGTAAAAAATGTTTTTTTTATTTTAATTTTTTTCGACATTCCATGAATAAGCAAAACCTTATCTGAAATCAGTTTCAAAAATATGATAAAATTTGAACAATGTAAAGTGACCCAACATTTCCGATTCACACCCGTGTCTGTTAAAGTTTTACCTTTGTCTGAGTACACATGATTAAGTTTTTACTTTTTTCTCCTTCTATAAACTGAGCTAAAACTTTAGAATGAGATTTCCTTAATCCCTATTACTTAATCCGAGTATCCAATGAACACAGTTTTGATTTTATCCTTAAACCGTTCTTTCTTGGATATACTAGAGAAAAATCAAAAACCGGTGTTTTTTTTTATTTAGATAGTCCCTCCCGTTTTTGAATATAATCTTAAGTGGCGCGCAAAATTTCAAATTTATCGGCTTCATATACGCAACTCTGATTGGTTGAATTTTATACACTTTTCAAGATACAAGTACAAGATTAGGTTAGTCTCGATATTAAGAGAAAGAGAGGATCAAGCATTAATCTCAATATCCACCATTCTAAAGTTTCAGCTCTGATTATTTTAATGGCGGTACTCTATAATAGCGACTCATGCGCATTTTTGGGGCAAGAGAAAAAGAAGTAAACTGTCAGAATTTAGCATCTTTCAAGTGAGAAAAGCAACGAGAGTACTTATGTAAATCGGACATGCCACTCAATAGATGAAGGATCACTAGTATTAACGTTCAATAAACAAAGATTTTTAACATTTATTGCTAAATACAGACTAGAGCAAGAATGTAACGCAAAGAAAGTTAATTGCAGTTGCGTATACTCTGCGTACATATTGAAACCAGTTCTCTCTAGGCGGAATTTGTAAACAAGAAAAGATGCATCAGTGTTCGTTTAGTATCCGAGGAGGATAAAAGCATTGAATTTGATAATTTTGATAATTCACATAATAGTTTCCTATGACCAGAATATTTTATTGATTATTTATGTAAAGATGGATCCCATGTCAGGCTTAGACATCCGTCTTGTGTTTATATTACCGCCCACTGACAGTACACTGCAGTACAAAAGATGCGTACACCTCTGAAATAACTTTCCTTGCATAAAACCCTTGGGCTAGAGGATAATATAGAACAGAATCCAGATCCCACTAGACGGAAATAAGAAATGAGAAACAGAAAAGTTGATTAGTTTCTTAATTAAACTTTTCAGGCATTTCAGCAAGGAGCTTGAGAAAATTAACAGAGAGGGGAAAAATATTAGATCTCAGGTAATAAAAGAATTTACAAAAAAAGTGTTAGATGGAAGAACTGTGTGAATTTTATAATTTGATTTAATTTGAAATTTCAAAGTTAGATTATTTGATCGAACAGATTTCATAAAATATCAAATACGACTTTGGTTGATAAAATATAGGGATTAGCAAATTAGAGTTTGCGACAAAGACTCAATTTGGGTTAAAAAAAAATTAAATTTGATTGAAAATAATAATGGCCCGATTTACAATTGGTTTTTAATTTTTAGACTGAGAATTCTAGTGAGCTGGGACCAAGTGTTAGTCAGCTGGGACCTAGTGTTGTAATATTCCATGAAACTATTCATACAGAACCGTTAACCGGCCCTGATACCGAGGGGGTACTAAGAGCTAGGTTTACTAGTATGAGCCAGGTAGATTTCGTTCTTCCAAACTTGTCAAAATCTAACAATATTCTTCATGCATTCGGCAGATCTCATTTTGGAATTTAAGGTTTTTAACTCTTTTTTAACTTTATCAATTTATTTATTTTTTATTTTTATTATGAAACAAATTATTTGATACATGTATTTAATGCAGAAAAAAATGCCGCAAATTATTTCAAAGATTAAAGACGATCTTCAAGTAATCTTGCTACTATCACGTTTCTTGGAACACCCTGTAGTTACAGTGGGTCCCATTAGTTGCACATCTTGTATTGTACATGGGAAGCAAGGAATAAAACAAGCAATAGAATAAAACAAGACTTCATCTTCAGCCTGGTGTAACTGAAAGAAGGAGTCTAATCCTTAATGGGTATACAACCCATGCACAACAATACCGGTTTTTTACTTGACCAGCGGTGAGGACTTGACTGCTGTGGAAGATTGCTCTCAATTGGGCTTTAGGGATTACAACTCCCCATTTTGCATAAGGGGTGCAGTTATGGGTTTCCTTAATGCCCTTTAACTTAGAAAGAGTATAATAGAAGGAACCCCCCGCTGGGGGGAGGGGGTGAAACAATTGCTCCCTCCCCCCTCCTTTCCTTCAAGAAAATATTAGGAAATTGTGTTTTTACTTAGTCAGACGCAACTCAAGAGTTAACAATTCTATATAGAGTTCAGAGAAAAGAAAGAAAGCAAGATCTTCAGCTAGTTCAATTAAATACAGGGTTCAGAAAAAAAGCAAGATCCTTAAAATAACTCTTTCTTGTAAAGTGACGAACAACAAGGACATCCAAAACAATTCTTTTCTTTTTATTTTCAAAATTATGAACATGATTGAAAGATGTACGAACTAAAAGAAAATGAAAACGAGAAATATAGAAATCTCCAATATTTCCAACTTATATCATGTAAATATTTAAAAATATTGTAAAATTTAATTAAAATAAATAATTAAAGTTAAAAGTGGGTCCCATGAAACTGGGAAGTTGGTTTTCAAGGTGCTGGTAAAACTATTTGCTTTACAACAACATCAAATGCGAAGTAGATGGCTTAATTGTCGTTTTCATATTCCACAGTTTTAATGAAGATATTTCTAACGATTAGTTTAGCTTGTAATGAAAATTAAATAAATAGTGTTTTATAAATAATGTCTATTTAAGCTGAGCCAAAACTTATAAATGAATGGATGAATTAGACTTCTTAATCCGTTTCTCTTTGATCGAAATTCAACTTTGACTGAGATATCAGTAAATGTAAATTTTCACAAAGCGAAATTGCAAAGATGGCAATACCCGACTCACAACGGTACCCTTGAAACCTTATTATGGTCACAAATGTGGAGATACCGTCAATATTCTAACTTGAACAACTTTATTTCTGTGAGTTTTTCTATATCTTTTTATTAACTAAAATTCGCAATTGTTGTTTTTGGAGGAAACCTGCGAATGTAAATTAACACTAAACAGTTTATTGGAACAAAAACTCCTGTATGTATAAAATGCCTTTTTTTCGACTACGAAATGTGCACCCTTTAGAAGGTGGGTTGGGAGGTTAGTAAAGGTCGGAGAGTGTTATGAATGCCAGAAACAAGCTTAAAACAATTGATTTAATTGGAATCGATACCCATATTGTATACTATGCACAAAGAATAATCACAGAGTGGGGATGGGGTCTCTTTAAAAACTGAAGGTAGTTGAGTTATATAATTCCTACTTGATCAGACAAAGCTTTCAAAACGGGCATTGTCATCTTTGCAACGAGTATCACTTGAAATTATGCTTACAGTCCCTTTAAATAATGAAAATATTTGTAGGATATATCCTCGTTCTCTAAACTGGTTTATATCGGAGTTCGGACAGATATGCAAACTAGAACATGTTTTAAACCTCTCCTAGATATTGTTTCCAGGTAAATGTAAATACAGGGTGTCCAAATAAACATGAAAATCAAAATCAGCTTAATTTTTTTGATAATGGATCAAAAATGAAGTTTATCAAAAAAAACGTGTTTAAGCTTTATAAACTGCAGTCTTTTGTATCTTAAAAATTGACGGAGATATTAAACATTTTAAATTGGTTTTTGTTGTTGATCAATTATTCAAATTTCTCTAAATCTCCGTCAATTTTAAAAGTGATAAAATGGCAGACCACATTTTGGAAAGCTCTTGACAAGAAGTCGTTGGTGTTAATTGCTTTAACTAATATACTACTGAAATTATGTGAAATGATACCGCGTGAAATAAAGATAATAGAAGTTATCAATTCATGTTTATTAAGACATTTAATGAATTTGAGACGCGGCTTAAATTTGAGAAGCGGCTCAAATATGGTTGGTTCCACTTAAAATTGTATTCAATGTTTTAAGATTTAAGCCGGCGCTCAATTGATACCGGTTTTTTGGCGGATATAATACGCGGCTCAAATTTATTAAATTCGGACTCTGTACGACGTACTCAGATCCTCCCCGGGATTCTAGAATTATTATTCGCAGCAATATGCGTATTAAAGGATGTTTATTTTTAAGAATGTTTTTCTTAGCGGAGGGGAAATGATATTCGAGATTGTTTGAGAGAGAAAGGAAGGGTGGGGGGAAATTGGACCTACAACTTAAAAGTTTTTCCCTTTTTTTATTGTTATTGTTTGCCCCAAAGTTATAATGACCTTAATTATAGTTTCCTTGATTAATGATTATTTCCTGATTTCGCAATTAAATATGTTCCAAAGAAAACGAGAGAAAAAGATTTTTGAAGAGAGAGGATGAGGGGGGGGGAGCACTGATTTTTAATAATTTTTTAACCCGTAATCAAATTGTACTTTTTTAGTACTGTATGCTCCAATTTGTGAAGTATAGACAATCAAAAAATAAGTTTTTTACTTCTTGATTTACTCCAAGGCGCGTTGTATTACAATGTTTGTATTCTTGTTTGAAATTGTTGGATAAACTTAAGTTTTGTTTGTTCTAGTGAGGTTACTGATACTACAGTTCGGTCACCTAGAAATATTTCTCATGTATATAAGGTAATGTCTTAACGATTTTTTTTGACTGGGGCTCCGCCCTGACTTCACGGAGCGTCACTTGAAATATTGTAAACAGTCCCTTTAAAGCGTTTTATTGTAGGCGCTGGTTAGCTTGAACTCTAAGTTCAGTGGAGACGTTTCTCCTTCCCATCGTTCCTTCCCAGACCAGTACTTTACCTGTCAATCTACATGTCAGGTAGTACTTAACCTGTCAATCTAAAAGTCAGGTAGTACTTTACCTGTCAATCTACATATCAGGTAGTACTTTACCTGCCAATCTACATGTCAGGTAGTACTTTACCTGTCAATCTACATATCAGGTAGTACTTTACCTGCCAATCTACATGTCAGGTAGTACTTTACCTGTCAATCTACATGTTAGGTAGTACTTTACCTGTCAATCTATATGTTAGGTAGTACTTTACCTGTCAATCTATATGTTAGGTAGTACTTTACCTGTCAATCTATATGTCAGGTAGTACTTTACTTGCCAATCTACATGTCAGGTAGTACTTTACCTGTCAATCTATATGTTAGGTAGTACTTTACCTGCCAATCTATATGTCAGGTAGTACTTTACCTGTCAATCTACATGTCAGGTAGTACTTTACCTGTCAATCTACATGTTAGGAAGTGCTTAAAATCTCATCAGGAAGTAATTTAAGAATCATTTCACTAGTTGATAGATCTTCACAATGGACACAAGTTATTTTGATTTTTCATTTTGAAAAATATTTTGTAAATATCTAATTTTTTTATATTTGTTTCAGAGCTGTGCGGGTCGTTGTTGTAAACAAATCAAGCATACAGGAGATCACTGTACAGATACAACTGTACAGTGTACATACTCTGTGCAGTTAGAGAATAAGGTTTACACCTGCAGATACTGTCAGGTATGATATATATTTGATCACCTCCCCCGGTAATGTTACATCGTCTATACGCAACATCCCCCCTACTGAACTTCCGACCTACTAACTTTCCGACCTACTGCAATATCGGACCTACGCCAGCTGTTTATTTTTGTATTATTTCAGGGTTAGGTTAGGTTAAGACAATTTCTGGGCCGAGCGCTGCGGCTAGGACAGGCTAGGGGGCCGAGCGCTGCGGCCACAAGTCCATATAGCAGCTGTAAAATCACGTGCTAGTAGGTCGGATGTATAGTATAGCGGATTTGGCGAAGGTCAGAAGTGGAGTATAGCGGATTTGCATAGGTCGAAAAATACACCACCACTTTGATTATTGATTATTGATTAAAATAGGCTTAAACTTTATTATTTCAGTTGAACAAGAAAACATTTCTAATAAAAACCAAAAGTATCTTCAAAAAAATCTTCCTCTGTGATTTAAGAAAATGTTTGAAATGTGGTTACTGTACGAAATGTGGTTAGCGTATTTTTTGTTTTTTGAGAAAAATAGAATTTTTCAATCTTAAAATGTAGGTTGAAAAATCTTTAAAATTCTGATTCTCTAGGACAATGGAAGACGATGTGTAGTAGTACCTAAGGCAGCGGCCTCCAAGGAGAGCTCCTGGGTTGGATTAGCAAAATTTGCCTGGTCAGGCTTTGTATTAGAATGTCAACGGTGTGGAGTAATATATAGGTGAGAACCAGCTGTGGACCCATCCACTTCTCCTACACCTCCCCCCCTCCCCCCTCAACCGGTACCCACGAATTGTGTCTATTTTTTTTTCTTTTCTACTGTTATTTAAATCATTTTCATTCATTCAAGATTATCTATCGAGAAAAGTAAAATTTTTTTTTTTTTGAATTTTGAATTGCATTAAAGGGACTGTGATTGTAATTTTAAGTGACCCTTTATTTTAAAAATAGGAGCATGCCCAATGCACAATGGTACCGATAATAACCTTAGTTTAAATGAGCTGATTTTTCAGATCTCGGCAACAGTGGTTCGGTAACCTTGATCCTGAAACACAGGGTGTTGTACAGACTCATGTAGCACATGTTTGGCCAGGGGTAAGTGTTTTAGTGACTTATTTAGCACATGTTTTGCTAGGGGTAATTGTTTTATACACTTATTTAGCACATGTTTGGCTAGGGTTTAGTGCTTCATAGGCCCATGTAGCACATGTTTGGCCAGGAGTAAGTTTTTATAGACTTGTGTGGCCCATGTTTGGGCAGGGATAAGTGTTTTTGTGACTCAATTAGCACAGATGTGGTTAGTGGTAAGTGTTTCATATATTAATCTAGCACATGTTTGGCCAAGGATAAGTGTTTTTTATCTCATGTAGCACATGTTTGGCTAGTGGTAAGTTTTTGGTAGACTAGTGTAGCGAATATTGTGCCGGGGATATGTGTTTTTTAAATTGATCAGTAAATGTTTGGCTAGGGGTAAGTTTTGAGTGGACTCGTGTAGCGAATGTTGTGCCGGTGATATGTGTTTTTTAAATTCACTAGGCTTTTAGGGCGCTTTGCGCCCACCCATCTTCTATTTAAATTGTGAAAATGTTCTTTTTGTTTATATTTTATTTTACAACAAAGAAAAAAATTTCGCGGATTTTTAAAAAAAAATTCGCGGATTTTCAAGAATTTAATTTTTTTTACAAAATTAAAAACCTTTAAAACACATTTTTTTTAATTTTTATCATTCGTAAATCTTTCCTGTGGTCACGTGATGTCCCACAAAAAATTTGGGCCCGATCGGTTTAGCCGTTTTGACGTTTATTGGATACAAACAAACAGACAAACAGACAGACAAGCCAAATTTATATATAGATTTAGTAAATGTTTGGCTAGGGGTAAGTGTTTTCTTACTCATGTAGCACATGTGTTGCAAACAAATTACATTGGCAGGTTTATTTCTTGCAAACAAAATAGATTGGAAATTTTTCTTGAACAAAATGAAATTCCGAAATATCTTCTTTCGTTTGTTTTTACTTTGAAAATTATAGTTAGTTATAAACCAGTTTGAAACTATGACGTAAACAAATCAGTTTGAAACTAGGACGTAAACAAATCAGTTTGAAACTATGACGTAAACAAATGGTAGTTTTTTTAAGTTGGCGAAGCATTGTATTTCACGAACGAGAAAAAAATCTTATATTCAAATTTCTAACTAAACCTAAAAACCTTCAATTAGATAAAAGTGCAATTTTCATGAACAGACTCGATCATAAACGATAAGTTATCAAATTTTAGGAACCTACCGTTAACGCTGTTAACAATCGAGATCGTTAACGAACAGCAACTTGATATTCGAAAGAAAAATCGTTAACTAAACTAAAAGCTCCGTTATTAGTAATGAGCAAATGACTACTTAATGAGCCTGTCCGATGACTGTTCCTAAAATGTATCTAACTGTAAAAGAACGAATGGAAAAAAGTTCAAGCGTGCCCCCGCCATGGATATATAATAGAATGGATATATCATAGTCAATGTTTGATGTAATTTTATGGCTGGGGTGTCATGCAGTACGTCAGACATTGGACCCTGGAGTTATAAATTTATCTTTGGTTTTCGTAAAGTTAATAGTTGTCAAAGTAGTATAGAAAAACATTCTTAAAACTTGGAGAAATTTAGCCTCCTTCTTTGTATCATAAAAGTTGTCGGAAATACTAAACAAATACGTCAGACCACATTTTGGAAATCTCAAAATGGTGTTTCTACAAGATTTTAACTATGGTATATCATTTCTGTTTACTGCAAGGCCAATTTAACAAGGCTCTTTTCTGATTTGGACCCTGGATTTTACTTCAAACTTTTTTAAAGAACAAAATATTTTTATAGAAATAAAATTGTTAAAGTCAAACCTAAAGTACACCGTGACCATGCAGAGGTTTAAAATTTCCCAACAAAGTCTAGGGTCAACTCAGATAGAACAGCTGTAAAGCACAAAATTACATGTACGCTGGCCCAGAAAAAAATAGATCGGTAGATAGAAGCATATCTGTAAGCGGGCCGTGGCCCCAGCCCTATTTGATTAGGTTAGGTTAAAACAATTTCTGGGCCGAGCGCTGCGGCTAGGACAGGCTAGGGGGCCGAGCGCTGCGGCCACAAGTCCATATAGCAGCTGTAAAATCACGTGCTAGTAGGTCGGATGTGTAGTATAGCGGATTTGGCGTAGGTCAGAAGTGGAGTATAGCGGATTTGCATAGGTCGAAAAATACACCACCACTCCCCAGTCCCCATCTCCCCATTTTTGATTATTGATTATTGATTATTGATTATTGATTATTGATTATTGATTATTGATTATTGATTATTGATTATTGATTATTGATTAAAATAGGCTTAAACTTTATTATTTCAGTTGAACAAGAAAACATTTCTAATAAAAACCAAAAGTATCTTCAAAAAAAAAAAAAATCGTGTATTTGCAAAATTTAATTAAAATCAAATTTCGTTGGAGGCTTACTTTTGAAATTTTGATCATACATAAACCTTCCCTGGGGTCATGTGAGGTCGTGCACAAAATTTTGTCCCGATTGGTTCAGCCGTTTTGACGTTTATAGAAACAAACAAACAAACAGACATACAAGCAAAGTAGATATAATAATAATTTTATTATTATTATTAATATTTTAATTATTATCATTATTATTTATTATTATTATCATTATCATTATCATTTGATTTGTTTATAGATGGTGTGACCGCTATTTCTGGAAGTGTAACTGAAGTGTCTGGAGCGCCAGCTGTTTCTCTAGCAAGGTATATCAAGATTAGGGTTTCCAACGCAAGTGGATTTTACTTGCGCACAGTTGCGCCGCAATTCCGCGCAACGGAATTCCGATTGATAACCCCAATCAAGAGGGCATATGTTTTCCAATCATTTCCGAGATCTATGTACAATGTACATTGTACAAACAATTTCTAGCAACTCCGCGCAAATCTGCTTGCGGATTGCGCTTGGACGCGCAAATGTGGCACCTAAATGTGCCCGCAAACTTGTGTGCAAACTTTTCCACTTGAAACAACTCGTTTAGGTACAGTTAAGGGCCACCCACAAAAGACAAGCTTTAAACTCTTTGAATTTAACAATCTGAAGGTTGAACTTTGCAATCAAATAATAATTATTTTAATGATAAATTAAAAAAAAAAAAATCTCACAGGTCTGTGGGACCCAAGAATTTAATTTAAAAACTAAAAACATTCATTTTCAATCTTCTCTTAAGTTTACAAATTCAAATTGTTGAATCCCTAAGCATTATACCCTTGCAACTAAATGGTGTAAATCTTTGATTTTCAAATTTAGCATATTTGAATTTATAGAATTTATAGTCGGAAATATCTAAGGTCTACGACATTGGATTGCAGTACAGATGCCCTTCAGGTCGGTTTCCGCTCTTCGTTAACGATCGTTAACGAAGGTTCGTCGTTAACGAAACAATGATTTTTATAAAAACGATCGTTTAAAAACGACCATTTTTAAAAGACGAACTTTTAAAAAACCCCGATCGTTTTTAAAAACGTCGTCGTTTTCATAACAAAACGATCGTTTAAAAAAAAATGAAAAAATTAACATCCTTAATTGCAAATGCATGGAATCAGAAAATAGAGTTTGGGGCAAAGACTCAATTCCTTTCTACTTTTCCAACTTTTGTCGATTTTTCTGTCTGTAAGGATTCTAAGAAAAGTCCAAGTTATCATACCGTAGATCTAACTAAATAAAATTTCAGATGGGCGGCGGATCAAGTTGCTCCCAGCTACTGGAAACCCAATTCGGAAATAGTTAAATGTCATAGCTGTCCCACTATGTAAGTTAGTTATTGCAGCTGGGACCGAATTTTATTAATTTGAGCTACGTCGGTGAAATCCCTACTGCCGGTTCAAATTTGAGCAGCCGATTCAAAGAGCTAGGAAGGATTCAAAGAACCGGCGGTAGGCATTTCAACGACACCCCAAATTCATTAAAATTCTATCCCTGTTTCATATATTTTAATCTTCTCAACCAGCACTTAGTTACAAATACTGTAAAAAAAAATAATACTAAAAGTGAAACAGAAAACTCTGAAGTATGAAGACATCTTTAAGACTCAAGTTATGACTTTAAATAGTCTAATAACTTTAAGACTCAAGTTATGACTTTAAATAGTCTAATAACTTTAAGACTCAAGTTATGACTTTAAATAGTCTAATGCAGAGCTATTGTGCCATTTTACTTAATTAGTCTTTTAGTTTGTTTCTAGTTAAAGCATTTGCTTTGCAACAACATCAAATACACTTAGATATTGCTAATTACTATATTGTCGTCTTCTTATTCCAGAGTTTTCTGGTTCTCACTGTATTTGTTTCAGTTTTAGCGGAACCTGTAAAATACATCACTGTAGAAAGTGTGGGGAGGGGTTTTGTGATACTTGCTCAAACTACCAGGAACATACATTCATTCAACATTTGTAACATTACTGCTACGACTTTGTGATCTCGTAGCTCCTCTAGTTTTGATTTAACGCACAAGTATGAAGAAAGGAAATTTATCAGAGGCCGAATTTAAAGAATTTGAGCCGCGGCTCAAATTTTGTTGGTTCCACTTAAATTTGTATTAAATTTTTCAAGATTTAAGCCGGCGCTCAATTGAAACCGGTTTTTGGGGGATTTTAGACGCGGCTTAAATTCATTAAATTCGGACACTGTATACATATTAGAAATTCAAAACATTTTTTTTTTCTCAACAGCTATCCAGTCTCCAATAAGAAGAGTTATGATTGAAAGTATATATGATACCAACGTTAATTACAATTTACTTTCTATTAAACCCTCCCCCCTCCCCGTTTTATCTGAGTTTGAATGATGTATTGTATAGAAACCTGTACCAGAGAAGGGTTGGGGTGTTCATCCCGTTCGTGTTTGTAAACTCTGTAGTCTGGTGAGTATTGAGCAGTGCTAAAGCGAGAAATTATGATGTATATCTTAAAAAATAATTATACCTCCTACTTTTTAAAATCCGGCCACTTTCTTCATTTTTTCATTTTTTCAGCCAGTTGAACAGAACTCATTTAAGTACATGAGTTTAAATCTGTTAAATATAGTTGTTAAATGAAGGACTTTCGTCTACTTAGCACTGCTGTCACGTGAGAATGCGTATCTAACCTATTCCCTCCTAATGTTTAGGTATGGTGTTTCTTGCCTCAAAAAAAAAAAAAATTGGGGTCATCAAGTTGAGGTGTGCGCGGAGAGTTGACCCCATTTTTTTTATTTTGGGGCAAGAAACATCTATAGAATGTTTTCTAGACAATACTTTATGGTTTAGGTTTGTGATCAGGATGTTGTTCATAATTCTCATCAGACTGAACCTAAAGAAGTTCAAGTTAGAAAGGTAGAATTAATTACAGTTTAATCCAGATCTTCAGATACTCCAAAAGAATTTATAAAATGTCGTCTTCTAAACCTACTGATAATAGTATGCTGAAGATATTTAGTTTTCTAATTGAATATTGAGCTTTTTGAAATCGTTCCCTCTTATTTCAAGCTCGTTATTGATTTTTACAATAACTAAGATTTAGGTATTACAGTATAAAATCCATTAAAAAATTGCCAAGACGACATTTTATAAATTCTTTCGATGTCTCCAAAGTTCTTGGCTGAACTGTATTTAAATATTTCCCGATTTTTTCAATTATCAAATGTTTTTTTGTTTCCCAGTCGTAGCGCTCATCTTTGTAATTTCCAATCCATGCTCATTTTATTTCCAAATAATTAGTCATTTGTTAAATATTCATTTGGAAATCAGCATTAGTCATTTGTTAAATATTCATTTGGAAATCCGCATTAGTCATTTTATAAATATTCATTTGGAAATCCGCATAAGTCATTTTTTAAATACTAGCCTGAGAGGGCGCTTCGCGCCCATCTTCTAAATTAATATGTTCTCTTTGTGTACATCGTAAAACAAAACAAAAATAATTCGCGGATTTTCACAAAAAATTTCGTGGATTTTCAAAATTTTAAAAAATTTATTGAAGATCGAATTTTGATGGAAACAAATATTTGAAATTTTGATCATTCATAAACCTTCCCTGGGGTCCCTAGATGTCCCACAAAAAATTTGGGCCCGATCGGTTCAGCCGTTTTGACGTTTACAATATTTATTCAGGTTTCCTTTGTGTTTAAATCTTTGTACTTTTAAGCATAATTTCAAGTTCTTAACTTTGCAATGATGGAGCATATTTTAAAATTCAAGAATTATCACTAGGGGCTTGTTTTAACGATAAGTTAAATTAAAATGACGGGCGCCGGGCCCATTAATTAAACGTTATTTGGTTAAAAATTAACGATTTTCTATTGTTAGAGAAATTTCCCAGAATTTTCGTTCCCAGGCAGAATGTTTTAATTTTTAATTTTAAAATACTTAATTTAGTTCTGGTTTAGTTAGGCTGACACATGTAAATCAGTGAAATTGTTCAATTAAAAAGTATCCATCAATTTTTTATCTTACAATGTTTCATTCTTTAAATGAATTTTTTCGTTACATTTCAAAAACTTTCATTACTTTTTTTTATGTTCGTTCATTTTCAAAAGTTGTGTTAACAATTAAACACTTCTGTGAATTTTCCGAAACTTCTGTAAATTTTCAAAAAAAATCAGTTTATTTTTAAAAAAATTCCGTTAATTTTCTCCTTTGAGATGATTCCTTTTCTTTTTATTCAACTGTTCTATCAATTTCATTCCGTTGAATATCGAAAACGTCGTTTCACTAAAGAAACACTTTACTCAGTAAACTAAATATTTAAATGCCAACCCATTCAACTTAGAATCAAGCTTAAAATAATCCCGTGGTTCTACCGAGCTCCCAATTAAAATATAAGGCAAATTGTTCACGGGATTTCTGTTTTATGATCGGACACACAAACAAACAAACAAACAGAGATTATTGTTTTTATATAATGGAAAGAGATGCTTCACCTAAGATATTTCCTAATTGACTAAATCTCCAGAGGCCTCCAAAAGCTGATATGCATTATCATGAGATATGTTCTCTACTAGCCATTTTTTGCATGATCATTGAATGTTGTCATTAGTGGGTACAGTTAGTAGTTTAATGTACCATATATAGGTTGGAGAAAGTGTACTTAGTATAATTAGTAGTTTAGTGTACTATATCTAGGTTGGGGTAAGTGTACTTAGTATAATTAGTAGTTTAATGTACTATATCTAGGTTGGAGAAAGTGTACTTAGTATAATTAGTAGTTAAGTGTACTATATCTAGGTTAGAGAAAGTGTACTGGGTACAGTTAGTAGTTTAGTGTACTATATCTAGGTTGGAGAAAGTGTACTGGGTACAGTAAGTAGTTAAGTGTACTATATCTAGGTTGGAGAAAGTGTACTTAGTATAATTAGTAGTTTAGTGTACTATATCTAGGTTGGAGAAAGTGTACTTAGTATAATTAGTAGTTTAGTGTACTATATTTAGGTTGGAGAAAGTGTACTTAGTATAATTAGTAGTTGAGTGTACTATATCTAGGTTAGAGAAAGTGTACTGGGCACAGTTAGTAGTTTTGTGTACTATATCTAGGTTGGAGAAAGTGTACTGGGTACAGTAAGTAGTTTAGTGTACTATATCTAGTTTGGAGAAAGTGTACTGGGTACAGTAAGTAGCTTAGTGTACTATATCTAGGTGGGAGAAAGTGTACTGGGTACAGTAAGTAGTTTAGTGTACTATATCTAGGTTGGAGAAAGTGAACTGGGTACAGTTAGTAGTTTAGTGTACCATATCTAGGTTGGAGAAAGTGTACTGGGTACAGTTAGTAGTTTAGTGTACCATATCTAGGTTGGAGAAAGTGTACTGGGTACAGTTAGTAGTTTAGTGTACCATATCTAGGTTAGAGAAAGTGTACTGGGTACAGTTAGTAGTTTAGTGTACTATATCTAGGTTGGAGAAAGTGTACTGGGTACAGTAAGTAGTTTAGTGTACTATATTTAGGTTGGAGAAAGTGTACTGGGTACAGTAAGTAGTTTAGTGTACTATATTTAGGTTGGAGAAAGTGTACTGGGTTCAGTAAGTAGTTTAGTGTTCTATATTTAGGTTGGAGAAAGTGTACTGGGTACAGTAAGTAGTTTAGTGTACTATATCTAGGTTGGAGAAAGTGTACTGGGTACAGTTAGCAGTTTAGTGTACTATATCTAGGTTGGAGAAAGTGAACTGGGTACAGTTAGTAGTTTAGTGTACTATATTTAGGTTGGAGAAAGTGTACTAGGTACAGTTAGTAGTTTAGTGTACTATATCTAGGTTGGAGAAAGTGTACTGGGTACAGTTAGTAGTTTAGTGTACTATATGTTGGAGAAAGTGTACTGGGTACATTAAGTAGTTTAGTGTACTATATATAGGTTGGAGAAAGTGTACTGGGTACAGTTAGTAGTTTAGTGTACTATATTTAGGTTGGAGAAAGTGTACTGGGTACAGTTAGTAGTTTAGTGTACCGTATCTAGGTTGGAGAAAGTGTATTGGGTACAGTTAGTAGTTTAGTGTACCATATCTAGGTTGGAGAAAGTGTACTGGGTACAGTTAGTAGTTTAGTGTACTATATCTAGGTTGGAGAAAGTGTACTGGGTACAGCTAGTAGTTTAGTGTACTATATCTAGATTGGAGAAAGTGTACTGGGTACAGTTAGTAGTTTAGTGTACTATATTTAGGTTGGAGAAAGTGTACTGGGTACAGTTAGTAGTTTAGTGTACTATATTTAGGTTGGAGAAAGTCTACTGTGTACTATATTTAGGTTGGAGAAAGTGTACTGGGTACAGTTAGTAGTTTAGTGTACTATATTTAGGTTGGAGAAAGTGTACTGGGTACAGTTAGCAGTTTAGCTAATACTCTGGAGATACCGATATCATTAATCAAGGTTAGTGTAAATCCTAAATTATTGATTATTTTATAATTTAACCCAGTACTTTGAAGACATCAGAAGAATTTTTATGAAACTACCGTGTACTTTATCATTCTTACACACTTCATGGCGAATTTTATTATGAACGTGCTATAAAGTTATCATCGTGCTATAAAGCTGTAAGTTTTGATTGGTTCCCGGATTTTCTCCAAAACAAAATTAGGATATTTCCAAAATATATTTTTCTATATATAATGAAAATGAAGTTGAAATTAACTTTATGTTTTTATTTCTGTATGGTTAAAAAGCTTATTTTATTTAGATATAGCAATTGAAATAAGACAAGTACACAAATGTTTCATAAAATTACCTAAAACATTCAATTATCAGAAGGTTAAGAAGACGACATTTTATTTATCCTTACGTTACCTCAAAAGTTGTGGGCTAAACTGTAATAAATTAAATATTTCTTGATTTATTTAGGTTTCATGTTGAAATTTTGATTTTTTTTCATGAGTTTACTGCAATTGATAATTAGTTAGAAAAATCGAGAAACCCTTATGAACAAGAAAAAATTATAACAATTAACTTAACTGAACTCATGCAGTACAATTATAATAAACTGTACGGATTTCTTTTGTACAAAGATTCTAATAACAATGTACTTTGCAGGATACTTTCAGGACAACTACTCTATATAATGTAATATAGGATTCCTTCTTTACAAGGATTCAAATACCAATGTACTGTAAAGGACTCTTGCAGTACAATCAAAACAAAAAGTACTGTGCTGGATACCTTCAGAATAAGGATTCCATAAACAATGTACTTCATAGGACTCATTCAGAAATAAACGTATCTTATTAGGATTCAGCTCGACCTGAATATTGGGTACCTGATTCAGAAATAAACTTATCTAACTAGGATTCAGCTCGACCTGAATATTGGGTACCTGATTCTGAAATAAACATGTACTTAGTAGGATTCAGCCCGACCTGAATATTGGGTACCTGATTCAGAAATAAACATGTACTTTCTAGGATTCAGCTCGACCTGAATATTGGGTACCTGATTCTGAAATAAACATGTACTTTCTAGGATTCAGCTCGACCTGAATATTGGGTACCTGATTCTGAAATAAACATGTACTTACTAGGATTCAGCTCGACCTGAATATTGGGTACCTGATACAGAAATAAACATGAACTTTCTAGGATTCAGCTCGACCTGAATATTGGGTACCTGATTCAGAAATAAACATGTACTTTCTAGGATTCAGCTCGACCTGAATATTGGGTACCTGATTCAGAAATAAACAGCTGTGCAGTTTGTGATAATCCTATTGGACCCAAAGCTCCGGTCTCACAGGTGATAGAGCAGTGATCCCTGGATCCTTATTTAATGAATTTGAATTGGCTACCGCCGGTATAAATTTTAATTACTGAATCAAACCCTTTCTTTATCTTTAAATTTGAGTTATTAGTTCAAATGTAAACCGGCAGTAGAAAGTTTAGCGACGTATCTCAAATTAATTAAATTCGGCCCCTGGATTCATATTTAATAAATAGCGAGACGTAGACGTAGTTCAACCACTTATCTTCATTTTGAACTGGTTCACAAGAGAAAATGTTTTGAACGACTTTTGTCTGGTTCAGCTATTTCACGCTGTTCAGATAAACTTTCGAATCAATTGTTTTCTAGTTTTTTTAAAGCAAGTATAAAACTTCTTGTGCACAAAACTTAATTTTTATAGATTATCAAATAATACTTTTTAAACTGATATTGTCTTACTTAGACCTATAGGAAAAGTGCCCCACTATAACGATAAACTACAGGGTTACCCACAAAGGATGAGACGGTAAAGACGACCTAAAACTCTCGAGGTCAAAGTTAGACTTCTGTCTTGAACCTACTACCTAGTCTTTAAATGGCTAAGTAACTGATTAGGCAAGGAAATAATGGAGTTTACAGTTGCAGGGAATCATGAATACGAAGCAACAGACAGTATAAATTCCGTACAGTCGTCTCTGTATTCTGTGTTGGAAACCCTATAGTTATTATTACAGATTTACTTCTTACTCGAAGAAAAAATGATATGGAAGATATTAAAACAAATATACACTTTAATAGAGTTATTAATCTGTTGACTGTGACAGTACATAAAAAGTTAATCATGAATGAGAGCTAAATTATCATTTTTAACTTAGAGTAATTCATGTTAAATACATTTTCCAAATCATTTTTTGAGACGCCATTTTGTATCTTTATTAAATTTGTGCAGATTTGTTCTTCAATCTTTTTCTTACATTTTAGATTAAACATTTTTTCAAATTTTTCAACTTTAGAGTTTAGACTTGTTTTTGTTAAAAAACTTATTGATTAATGAATATGAGGGTAGTTATTCTTTGATATTTATTGGAAAAAAGTATTCTTAAAGGGTTTGTAGACATAATTTTAAGTTACCCTTCATCGTTATCTTATTTTTCTTTATCAGTTTTTAACATTCTAAAATCATCAAAAAAGTCAATTTTTTCCAATTTAAATTTATTTTAGGGAGTATGCAATAAGTGTAGTTTAACGCGGAGAACTGTTTCTTCAAGGGGCTGGGATGTTCCTGTCAGGTAATAGAGAGCATCTGTGACCCTTTTTAAACACTTGCTTTTTCTTCAATGAGTACTTTTCTCATTTCCTAACTAGGATGAAAAATTATCGTTTAGAAAAGTAACAAAAAGCGTTATAGTATAAAGAACCAAAACTTAAAGCCAAAGGGATTGTTATCGGTGTGGTAGAACATTTCATATGTTAAATGTACATTTTCTGAATAGGACATTTTATATGTATAATGTACATTTTCTGAATAGGACATTTTAAAGATATATGTACATTTTCTGAATAGGACATTTCATAGATATATTACATTTTCTGAATAGGACGTTTCATAGATATATGTACATTTATTGAATAGGACATTTCATATATATATGTACATTTTCTGAATAGGACATTTTATAGATATATGTACATTTCTGAATAGGACATTTTATAGATATATGTACATTTTCTGAAATGGACATTTTATAGATATATCTACATTTCTGAATAGGACATTTTATAGATATATGTACATTTTCTGAATAGGACATTTTATAGATATATTACATTTTCTGATTAGGAAATTTCATAGATATATGTACATTTTTTTAATAGGACATTTTATAGATATATGTACATTTTCTGAATAGGACATTTCATAGATATATGTACATTTTCTGAATAGGACATTTCATAGATATGACAATGCACAGACAGTACATTTTATAGAGAGGGCATTTTCTACAGTGGTCGACGTTTATATTTATAAAATGAAGACGACTTTTCTATTAAAGTTTTTATTTTTAACAAGCGTTTTCAAATTACAAGTTTATAAGTAAACAAAGAGAAGCTGTAAATTGACAGCTTCTCTTGGTTTCCATGTTTATGTGTATCCATGCTGTTTACAGGCTTGGTAGAAATAAAAAGTGCACTCGCAAGTCGTCTTCAATGTACTACTACTACTACTACTGTATCAAATTCATAACTAATATTTTTGTCATCAAAATTTTCCTTTTTTATTATTAAGAAAACAGATTTTTTTATCGGTCTATGAAAATTCCTATGATAAAATGTCATTTGTTTAATTTTGTTTTCTATGAAATGTTCCAACAAATATTTTGGAACACTCGTCTTGCTTGTCGTCTTGTCAATGTTGAATCTAAACAAAATATGCATTGCTAATTAATTACTCTAATTAGAACTTTTAATGTCAACAGTAATGTTATCCAACCCACGTCTGTTCACCAGACTAAGGGACTGTTAGACATTATTTCAAGTGACCCTTCAGTTATGGAATGACCTGTATTATTTACAATGATAGCTTTGACTTATCAAGAACAAGTTTTCCTTAATTTACGGAAAACATGTATTTGTAATTTGGTTGCAAGCAATGGGCGGAAACGTGTGTCTGTACCAAAAGAGTGTGTGTAAGGAATACCGAACCGAAGGCGTGTACTGTAGGTATATACAGTACATACATCTCGGTATTTGTACAGTCTAGGAGAGTATATTTGTTTATTGTTAATTGTTTACTTAAAAATAAGTTTAATATACATGTAGTAAATTATTTATACATTTAAGTCAACACTATAAGCCAAATTTTCATGCAAAGAATATAATTTGATTAAAGTTTTCAATAAACTTGTCGTTATTCAAGCTTAATCATACTTGAAAACATTGTTCTGCAATTTCCTTGACTGTAGTCATGTTGTGTGTCTGTGCCAAAAGAGTGTGTGTAAGGATCTTGGCTGCAAAGCAGTGCGACTGGCTTTCTCTTGCCAGACCAGCGCCATTTCCCTTCACTTTATTCCTATTCCCTGGTTGCAAGCTGTTTGTATTAGAGGATTATTACTCTATACTTTCCGGGAGTTTTAGAACATGATGATTTTATATTTACAGGGTTTGCCATGATTGGCTTAAAGGGAGTGACCGGTAATGTATGCTAGTTGAATTTAGAATAGAGTATTGTAGAGTATTTTCTTAGGGTTCATTTGATACCTATCAGACGTTTTTACGGTGCATATTTGTTTAGCAAGAGCGCAAAGCCAATCTTTGAAATCCTCATAGATTGTCCATTTTGGAGGAATGATTTTGAGAATACGTATTTTTAATTATTTAATAACTATCACAAAAAGATGTAACAAACTCTACAGTTAACTAATAAGTTGTTTAGGAACAGATTGAGAAAATAACTAATCTTATTCAGTTATTAGTTTCTGTAATGTCTCATAGTTCACAAACATTTTCTGTAGATTCCCTGCAATTTTTTATTGAAAAGACGACATTTGAAGAATTTGAAGAAATCACCGAACAAATTTGTAAAGAATAAGAAATTTAATATAATGATGAAGAGGAAATAATTGATTCTAACTTTGATTTGTTACATTTTTCGTCGTTGGTATTGAATAATTTTTTATAAACCGATTCTCAAAATCATCTCTCCGTAATGGACAGCGAAGAAGGATTTTAAAAAATGAATTTGCACTCTTGCTGAACAGATATGCATGTATGATTCTCAGTTCAACTACCATACATTCCCGGTCACTCCCTTTTATGCCTTATATTTTTTAATGTTTTTATATTTACCGGGTGTCCGATAATTGTCTTAATGTTTTTATATTTACAGGGTGTCCGATAATTGCCTTAATGTTTTTATATTTACAGGGTGTCCGATAATTGTTTTTATATTTACAGGGTTTGCTTTGATTGTCTAATGTTTTATATTTACAAGGTGTCCGATAATTGTCTTAATGTTTTTATATTTACAGGGTGTCCGATAATTGTCTTAATGTTTTTATATTTACAGGGTGTCCGATAATTGTCTTAATGTTTTTATATTTACAGGGTGTCCGATAATTGCCTTAATGTTTTTATATTTACAGGGTGTCCGATAATTGTCTAATGTTTTTATATTTACAGGGTGTGTGATGATTGCCTAATGACTCCAGAAACAGAATAGCTGACATCATGAAAAGTTTACAAGTTGTTCTTCTAACGATACATTATACATATTTCTCACAAATTTCCTATTTTACACAAATCTTGTTAAATCTTAAAAAATAGTTTCCTTTAAAAAAGAAATTAGGAAAAAATAGTTCATTCCATTTATTCAAAATCTTTCTGAATATATTTCCTCTTTAAACTATTGTATTTATTGAAAACATTTATTGATGCAGGATTTTTATTATGGTGAAAAGAATTGTACGGATTATTTTAGTTCGCATCCCTTCATTAATAGCTGCGTAAAGTGAATTATCTTAAAATAAATTTCAAAAAAACATTTCTTCACAATACTACATTATCATTTCAACTACCATACATTGCCGGTCACACTCCCCTTAAACCACCTATAATCTAATTGAGAATTCGCAAATCACTTTCACATTTCCCTTTTAGCGTTGCTAGCATTTTTTTTCTTCTCGCAAATTGCAATGTTGAAATGTGCAAAATATTATTATTATATATACAAAATTACAAACAAGGGCTGTTACAAGGATAATTAACATCCTACTGTGAGAACCAGAAAACTATGGAATAAGAAAACGACTTTATATTTTGACTTTAAATAGTCTAATGAACATAAGACACAGCCATTTTGCAGTGTAAACTTTAGACCCATTCAACTCAACAAATGATTTAATAAATTACTCTTAAAACTAATTTCCTTGCAAAAACAAACAAATCACCTAAGTATTGTCGTCCTTCCATTCTAGTTCCCTGGTTCTCACTCTTATAATAGATGCAAATCAAAGATTGATTAGAACTAGTGAAATAAATTGTCTGGTCGAATTGTCAGTGGCAGTCGTTTTCGTATATATCAATACAATAAAGACGATTTTCGATTACATTTTTGAAACAACTTAGGGTCGCCTTCATTGTATTGATATAGACGCCGACCACTGTACGTACAGGGTGTCCCAATAAACATGGGAATTCAGTGACGAATTCGTCTTTTTAAATAATTCCTTAATTTAGTAAGTGATACCAACTGAGAAAGCTGTAATCTGTAAAAGTTGCGTCTGCTATGTTCACATGTTTGTTTATGTTTTGACTGCGTACGGTTCAAACAGAGTAAACTTGTCCGTCTTCACTGTTCATCTTGCTGAGACATTATAGACACATCTTTAAAGTCTTTTACTCTTTTCATAAAATAAACTCTAGCAGACATAATAATATTATAAGGTATCACAATGCTAATTCATATCAAAGACGATATCCAATTCGTCACTGAATTCCTATGGTTTTTGGGACACCCTGTATGATATCCTAGTCTTCGTACAAAATCAAAGTTTTTTTGGAAGAAAGAAATTCTCAAAATTTCTTAATTCCCATTAGATTTGAGCTTTATTTGATTAATATAATAGTAGAATTAAAAATAGTTTTTATTTTCTGTGTAAACAAAACAACTGTATAGATGTTTCGACAAATAAAAGATAATTTATGGAATTATGTTTATTAAAATGTAAAGAAAACTTTCCAAAGTCCGAATTTAATGAATTTGAGTCGCGTCTTAAATCCGCCAAAAACCGGTTTCAATTGAGCACCGGCTTAAAGCTTGAAACCAACCTATGTTTGAGCCGCGGCTTACATTTAGGCCGCCGCTCACATTTTTAAAATTCGGCCTCAGGTTTGAAGACCCAAAGTTTAAAGTAAGTTTTCTGCATTGAAATGTGGTCTTATTTTAATGATTTGGTGAAGAAAGAAAGAAGTTTATAGTTGCTTAGAAACATAATTATCACAGGAGTCCATATAATTCCATCTGATCAATCCCAAATATTGATTGATTGATATTAGGGGCAGAAACAAACCATGTTGTTCTTGTAAACAATTGGAAGTATAATGTCAAGTTGTAGAAAAAATTCCATACTACAGAATGTTTACTGCAAGGGGGTGTTTATTTTTCTGTATATCATAGTTTATCTCTTATGGGAGAACCCTTCATTTACGTTGGCAACCACTGTTATCCGACTGTAATGGAATTTTAATATGATGCTTTATCGATACCACTAAAGGCCGATTGGACCAATACAATTGCACTAAGTTAGCTGTTCACAAACCGGTTTTAAGTTCACTTTAACATTAGCACATATAAACAGAATGGAAATTAATTATTTGAGATTAACTAATTAAATTTTTTTTAACATTTTAAAATACATTGGCATCGTTTTTTGAGATATTTGTGTCCGCAGCGCCGTCAACATATCATGACCTAGCCGCAGCATTCGGCACAGAAATTGTCGTAGCCTAATCTAACCTTTAAATATTAAGGTTGCATCATACAATTTTTTTTGTGTAAAAATACGTACAACTTGTTGGGGGTAATTTTTAAAAATTTGAAAAATTTGTTCAAAAGGACTATAGTCTTTTTGAACATTAGTCCAAACGAACGCACTATAAGTACATCTAATCGATCAATAGTCCTTCCCTCCATGTCCATACATACATGCTACTGGATTCTCGGCTGATTTGGGTCACATAAGAGACCAAGGTTGTTAATTAGATACTCTGGATGCGCTTTAATGTACGGAGAATGTCGTCTCCATAGCAATGGACACTGGACAACAATTTTCCTCGAATGACGTAACTGAGTTTTAGCGGAAGAAAATCCTTCCCCCGTCTCATCAGCAATGTTTTCACTTCAACATTCGACAATGAGCAGTTGTGTCAAATGAGGATTTTGAGTGTCCCTTACTATGAAGACGACATTTCCAGTACATCGTGAGTACCTGTTTAAACAACCTTGCATAGCTTATTGGATTCCTAGTTGATTTGGGTGATAAAGAAGTAGTTTATCTACATCTTGATTAGCAAACCCCCACTAATCATATTATCATACAGACAGGGAATACCAATTAACTAAATAACAATTGTATTCTTAAAGGGACTGTAAGCGTAAATTCAAGAGACCCCCCATGCAAAGATGGCAATGTCAGATTCACAACGGTACCCTTGAAAGCATTGTTTGATGAAATGAATTAGATAACATTGTTTTTGTTTCTTTTAACTGTTTTCTTGTGAGGGTTCGCTGTGAAAGTAAATGGCGCATTTCTTATTGATAAAAAGCAATATGAAGAAAATCATCAGAGTAAAATAAAAACTATTCGAGTAAAAAAATGGCGGTATCTTTCACATTTTGATGAGATTAAGATTTCAATGGTGCTGTTGCAAATCGGGCATTGCCATCTTTGCATGGAGGGTCACTTGAAATTACGCTTACAGTGCCTTTAATGAATTATTCACACGAGTTCACTGACCTTAAATTGTATTTTACAAGACGACTGTGGAATTGGAAGACGACAGTTACAACTTTAAATAGTCCACATAAAATATTGTCAGTTGATACAGAAGTTTTTTTAGGGCATTTCGCATTTTAGCAATCTTTTATGGTAAATCTACGCATTTTACAATCGATATTTGAAATCAAAAAGACGTCATGCATCTGCATCAAGAACTTTAATCTCAGGATCAATCATTGATCCTCGTCTTATACAGATCTACGAATTGATTTAATTCCTCTTTGGTAATTCACTTGGGGGAAAACTCATATCCCTGAAGTCTGCATAAGGGATCAAGCATTTGATCTCAAAATTAGAAGTGCCCATTTTAGATATTGAGATCAAGAGTTCAAGATTAACGATACACCAATCAACAGTTGAGAAAATAAAAAAATGATAAATTATCTGGTTACTAAATATTGTACCCTTGTGGTTCGTTCATGATGAAGTGTAACATTTATTCTAAAAAAAGCGATTTCTTTTCAACGGTAAAATTTTTGTAACTGCCTTAAATTCATTTAAATACTGATAAAGTGACTATAGCGCATTTAATGCTTCAGAAACAACAGAAAAATTATCAGAATGAAACACTTTTCAAACCAAAAAATCGACGCGATCTTCTGATTAAATTAAGATTTCATGGGTATCGTTGTGAATCGGGTATATTCGACCCCTTTAATACTGGTGAGAGGTCTAGTTGATGCAATTATGACATGAGTAGGGATGGGCAGGGCAATGTAGTCAGATTTGTTTTACCGAAACTTTTAATGTTTTCAGCCTTTTAAAAGATTTTACGACAATATGAGAAGATTAAGACATTCTAAACTTTATTCTGTAAAAATTTGCTTTTATCAAACATGCAATAATTACAGTGGTAAGCGATTATATCAATACAATGAAGACTACTTTTTTATCTAAGTTAACAAGCTTTTCTCTAATTACAAGTTTACAAGTAGTCAGCTTTTTAAACAGCTTGTTAAACAGCTTGATATAAATCAAAATTTAAATCAAAAGTCATCCTCATTGTATTGATATTATCGCCTTCCACTGTGAAGAAAATATAAGGCAAAAACGATCGTTTTATGCAATCTTTTTTGGGTTTTTAAAATGATAGTTTTTGGTTCGTTTTTGCCTTATATTTTCACCTAGGATAACAACTTCTTCAAAATACAATTTTTAATCGTTGGACCCATCTCATATTGTCGTAAAAGCTTTTAAAAGTCTAAAAATATTAAAAGTTTCTGTAAGACGCATCTAGCTATTGCCCATCACTAGACATGACCTTATTTTCATAGACTGGCATAACATATTTGCCTGCTAGGTATAACTAAGAATACGAGTATGTATATCTTTGAACCAAATCTTGAGCAAATGACAAGATTTCTCGATGAGAAAAATAATTTGAACCCAGTTCATAGATCTTGAATGATTAGATGGTGGGGGGCGGGGACTGGGTTGAACGGAATCTCATCTTTGCAATGAAAGTTAAATTGAAATTTCGCTGAGAGTTTATCCCTTTAAAGTAGGAGTTTATCATTATTATATTTTGTCAAACACTGAAAACTTTAAATGTCACTCGTGACGTAATTGACCTGTTCACAGCAAACTAGACACAAATAGTTATGTGCCTTCGGGTTTTTCGTTTTAGGGTCGATTTTGGTATATCTCTATATTACAAGACATTCGTATAGCCGGCCAAACGGCTGGACCGATTGGGCTGAAATTTTTTGTGGACACTCATGGGTGTCCGGTGGGGTGTTATAGCCTTAAAAAAATCGAACATTTTTTCTCAATTTTTTTTCTCATTTTTTCCTATTTTTAATTTTTTTAAATTTTTTTTTTACGGGCAACGCCGAACCCTTCAGCTAGTATTAGATAAGATAAGATATAGTTTATTGCTAAAAATACACATACAAGTTATAATGTTACAGGCAAAAAATCTTCAACTATTTTTATTTGTTTACTATATGTATGTAATTATAGCAATTAGGTGGAGATTAGCTATTTGCTGTTTTGGGTATTATCCACACCTAATTAATATAAAAACCTTTACAATATGATGAATATTACTAGGTTTTGAAAATTTACAATAAGTCAGGGATTACTAGTTAAATTTAGAGAGACCGAGGTGTGCAGCATAACAAAATAATTTATTTTTCAGTTTTAAGTTTTGTACGTTTAACAGAATAAGATAAAGCATGTACGAAAATCTACAAAGTTCTATATTCATTTTTGCAAGAATAGCAAAAGGGTTTATTGTACTTTGAGATGTAGGCGTCAGATAACATTTTAAATAAACTTTTCTAAAATATACCTAACGAGGCACTTCTTTTTAAATCAAGTGGCAGTTTATTCCATCTCTTAAGAAGTGCATATGAGGGAAGATATTATATAATGAGCTTCTATTCAGAATGTCAATTTGATAGTTAAGAAGTGCATATGAGGGAAGATATTCTAATGAGCCTGTATTCAGAATGTCAATTTGATAGTTAAGAGATCTTTCAAAATTTCCGAGTTTTTTAAAAGTGTTGTTAAATGAGGAGGGTAGAAGGTTTTTCGTGTATTTATAAATAAATGTTGCTTGATTAAATTCAGTCAAATTATTTGCTTTCAGGGTTCAAATTTAGCATAGTGTAACAAAAACAAATGTATTTTAAATTATGTATTCTGTGTCAAATTTTAGCCCCTGATCAGAAAAAAAGATCCAAAATCGATGCAAAAATGAACGTGTCGTAACGATCTTTTCTCAGATAGCATTTTGGACTTTTTATTTTTGCAGATTAAAGATATTGTTAGGTTTAATAAAATCAAAGGTTAACATAATGCAGTTTTATGTAAATTCATTTTTTGTATTTTTTAATGTGTATTCATTTTATGTAAATTCTTCTATGTGAGTAATTCAATATCCTCGTATACCCTGATTCTTATCATGCGAGGGGAGGAAGACCAACCACAATAATATCTCGCCCGAGCCGCATTCTCTTCATTTTCTTGTCTGATCTTTAAATGTTATCTTTTTAGAATCAGGCGACGTTATTGACAAATAAGTATCTTTATCAGTGAGAAGGACGAGAATTTAGAGGTGGTTCGGACGAGAAAATGAGAAGAATGTGGTTCGGACGAGAAATTGTTGCGGTTTGCCTTCCTCCCTTGACCCCTCATCATGCCGTCTGTCTAAGCTGGTAAATTCTGGAAAAAAGTAGAATGAAATTTGTGTTTCGACGGTTTCTTCTTGTTTACTGTAATTACGTCCCAACAGGGTTTTAATTAGAATTAAATAATCTGAAATTAAAATTATTTTCTGAGGATTTCAATGTTAGAAATGATTTTCACTAAAATCAAAAGTTTTTTTTGCCTATGAATATTGAATGCGAACATGGCTAATAAAGAAAAAGCTGGAATCAGTTCCTATGTATCAAGGTTTGACATTTTATATCGAATTAATTGAGTTTGATGCATGTTCCTGGTTCAACTTTTCAAGGCAATACTCATTAAAGGGACTGTAAAGGAAAAAGGAAAGGGGGTATAGGCTGAAAGCTAATCACTTTAGCTCTTGATCGCGACCCATGAAAGTTTTATCTGATGTTCCTGCCTCTAGAAATTGATATCAAACTGTGTTAAAATTATACGAAAGTTCATATATGTAAAATTTAGAAAATCTTAAAATTAAATCACGTGACCAGAACTATCACCAATGGCAGAGCAGTATACTGGTCACGTGTCTCCGCCTGTATCACGTGACCACTTTACTGCACTGCCATTGGTGGAATGTCTGGTCAAGCAATACGGACGTATAAATAATATTATGAATTAAATCTATAAAAAAAAGAAGAGAGCTTGATGGTAAATACTGTAATGGGCACATTTGTAGAATGTCAAGTTGATAGTTAAGATATCTTTCAAAATTTCCAAGCTTTTTAAAAATGTTTTCAAAAGATGCAGGAAGAATTTTATGTGTATATTTATACATAAATATAGCTTGGTTAAAGTCTACCAGATCATTAATCTTTAGAATCTTATACTTAAGGAAAAGAGGATCACTATGAGACGTGGCTTTTGAGTTATCAATTAATCTTATTGCTCGTTTCTGTAAAACGTGAATTTGTTTCATTTCTGAACATTTGTTTCTTCCCTGCAGGCTGAAATTCCATATTCTATAAATGATCGAAATAAAGAGTCGTAGATGGTTAGTTTAATATTACTAGGAAGAATATTTTTTACACTTGACAAAGCAAAAACTGCACTGGATGCTTTGTTTTTAACCGACTTCAGATGATGATTTCAGTTAAGATTTTCGTCTAAATGAACACCTAAAAACTTAAAAGATTCGTTTTTGCATCCAGTTCCTACTCTTTCTTTATCTTTATTATCTATTTAAAGTTTAAGAGAGGTGATACATCTTCTTTTTTATTTTTGAACAGAATATATTTGGTTTTATCCGCATTCAAAGTCAGTTTGTTTGCTTTAAACCAATCTTCTATTTTAGAGAGCTCAAAATTTGCCAAATCATATAAGTCGTGTAAGCTTTTTGAAGAAAGTTGCAGTGTTGTACCATCAGCAAAAAGAATTGTAAAAAATTTTGATGCTTTAGGAAGGTCATTGATAAGAATTAAAAATAAAATTGGTCCTAATATCGACCCTTGTGGTACACAACAAGAGATTTCTATAAGTGAAGAGTCAACACCCTGATTGAAGTAAATTGTTTTCTTCCATTTAAATAAATTTTGAACCATAAGTTAGAAGTCCCACGAAATCCAAAGTGTTCAAGCTTGCTCAGTAGAATGTCAACATCACAGGTATCAAAAGCTTTAGTTAAATCTCTTAAAATTCCCAGTTTATATTCGGATACAGGTTTATTTACTGGTACAACTTTGTGTCCTCGTAGCTCCTCTTGTTCCGCCTTTACGCAAGTAGGAGAAAAGCAAATTTGTTTGTTACATTTCAGAATTTCAAAACATTTGTGTTCCTAGAAGAGCTACTAGGTCGCAAAGTCGCAGCAGTAAATTCACAGAAAAGCAAAGGTTAAGGCGTAATTAATGACACGTTAAAGATGTGATCTCTGTTAAAAATTGTGTGTAATCATATTTTTGTACCTGAAATAGGTTTTGCAAAAAAACAACTCAGTTGTTACCAAAAGGCATTTTCTTTAACATTTTTTGGACACCATTATTATTTGATTGTTTATGTATATTGTATTTCCATTTATATCAATGTATCAATGTTGAAAAGATTGTATTTTATGAAGGATATAAATATTCATTAAATTTGCATAATTTGCAACATTAAATAGGAAACACCCAGTTTAGAAATGCAGCAATGCTTAATTAGTCATTATTTAACACAAAAATATCTAATTATTTGCGAATTACACATGTTTAATATGTTTTTTCTCTATATATCTATTTATCATCCCAGTCTAATAGTTGCTTGATCTGAGCCGATACAACACGTACTGTATATACTGTCCATTGTACTGTATACTGTATATACTGTCCAATGTACTGTACTGTACATACTGTCCATTGTACTGTGCTGTTTATACTGTCCATTGTACTGTACTGTATATACTGTTCATTGTACTGTATATACTGTTCATTGTACTGTATATACTGTCCATTGTACTGTGCTGTTTATACTGTCCATTGTACTGTACTGTATATACTGTCCATTGTACTGTACTGTATATACTGTCCATTGTACTGTATACTGTATATACTGTCCATTGTACTGTACGGTATATACTGTTCAATGCACTGTACGGTATATACTGTCCATTGTACTGTAATGTATATACTGTCCATTGTACTGTAATGTATATACTGTCCATTATACTATTCTGTATATACTGTCCACTGTACTGTATACTGTATATACTGTCCATTGTACTGTACGGTATATACTGTCCATTGTACTGTACTGTATATACTGTTCATTGTACTGTACTGTATATACTGTCCATTTACTGTACTGTATATACTGTCCATTGTACTGTTCGGTATATACTGTCCATTGTACTGTACTGAATATACTGTTCATAGTACTGTACTGTATATACTGTCCATTGTACTGTACTGTATATACTGTTCATTGTACTGTACTGTATATACTGTCCATTGTACTGTACTGTATATACTGTTCATTGTACTGTACTGTATATACTGTTCATTGTACTGTACTGTATATACTGTCCATTGTACTTTACTGTATATACTGTCCATTGTACTGTACTGTATATACTGTCCATTGTACTGTACTGTATATACTGTCCATTGTACTGTACTGAATATACTGTCCATTGTACTGTACGGTATATACTGTCCATTGTTCTGTACTGTATATACTGTTCATTGTACTGTACTGTCAAGTCAGGCTAGCCAGTGTAGAGTCGACCCAGCACGTATTGTGTAACAAATATAGCCTGACAAGAAAATATATTTGGTTTGTAACTGTGCATAGTTTGTTTGGGTGCCTCTTTGTTCATTTTGCTCTTTATGTATTCCCTTTATGTTCTTATTCAGTGGCGTAACTAGGGGAGGGGTCGATTTTTGCCCCCTCCCCCCCAGCAAATTTCGCCCCCCCCCACTCACTTGACTTCAGCATGAACATGATTGTGGACCATCTTTTGTCAATTAAGAAAAAATACCAACATTTTTCTTTAGCATAATTTCTGATAGAATTTTTAACTATTTTCTCGTTTTCGACTTACAGAAAGTCAGTAATGCTTAATGTATCCTCTCTAAAAAAAACCTGTAAATATGTTAGAATAACAAGAAATATAATACGAATTATAAGAGGACTAAAAGAGGAAAACAGGGTATGCCCGGCCCTTACTGGCAATCAAGGACAGAGGGACTTCGATCAGAAAGACTATTATGGCTTATAGACAGACGAAATATATAGTCAAGTACTGCCAGGAACTTTCACTATTCATAGAACTTATAGCTTGAGTCTAAAAGTCGTCTTCATATTCCAGAGTTTTCTGATTATCACTGTATTAGTATTTGTGTGTGAAAGTTTGAGGGAAAATCTAATGCAGGGTGTCCCAATGAACATGGGAAATGAGTGGCGACTTTTTTTTCGTCTATGATCCATGTGGCATTTTTTCATGAACACAATTATTGCAGTATTCCAGTTTAAACAACTTATATAGAAAACGTCTGGCCTTGAGATTTTCCAAATGTGGTCTACCGTTTTTTTATCTTTAAAATTGACAGACGTATTACAAAATTTAAAATTTCAATTTATTTAATCGATGAAAATTGTCTAATAAAATATCTAATATTTCATCTATTTTTAAAACATAAGAAAGGTATATATAAAACAGAATTTATAGTTTAAAATATCTAAGGTTTACGACATTTCTTTGCAAAGAATTAGGGGATTATAAAATCAGAGTTTGTTGCAAACACTCAATTCCTTCCTTTGCTTTTCTAGTACTTCCTAGAGCTACGAGGTCACAAAGTTGTAACGTCTCCTTCTGTCTAGTTGAGTGTAATGAAGTATAAGATATAAAAATTACATTATAAGATTAGTTATTAAAAAGCTGTATTAGTATATAATTCTAGAAATCATTTTCGAGTTCATAAGTACAAATAGTACTTACTATTTTACTTTTTCAATCAAAAATTATCATTTTTAAGTCAAAGACAAAATGAAAAACATTCCGAATTTATATATTTAATATAATTTTCTGAGTGAAAGTTTTTTAATTAAAAAAAAATTCTTATTTAAATTTTTTAAAGTTTTTAAGTTTTTTGAAAAGTTGAAAAACGGAGTTTAGCTTTCAAATTCAGTCCAAAAATTATAATTGAATATTAGTTTAACCCTATTCCTGCTAGGGGGAGGGGGGAGGGGGTCAACCTAGCTTTTATGCGAACTGCATGAATTCTTAAGGCATACTCCCTTATTCTGAATGATTACTTTTTCCTGTACCAAACTAAATCTTTGTTTTGACCCACGTTCAGTTATTTAGATTTGAAATTTTTTAGCTTTTTGAAAAAACTATGACATAAGGAAACGGATTGCACAAGTTTTGCAAAGAAATTATTTGCACACAACCCATCAAAAGAAATTTGCACAAATTATTAGTGTTTCCAAATGGCAAATCAGATTATTTAAAATTTAAATGGCGTGGTCAAATGTCCCAAAAATGATAAAACACACATTTTTAGGGTTAATAAATTTGCTCATCAGCAATTTTTTAAGGGAATGTCAACGTCTGGAAAAAAAATATTCATTCCAAAATTACTGAAAAGTACACTTTGAGATAGAAATACCGAACTTACGAAAACATTTCGAAAATAAAAAGATGTTGTTTTAAGTTATGAATAAAAAGAGAGAGAAGTATATTTGTGAATGTGAGAGTGAAGGAAAGAACTTTTCTTTCAATATAAAAATAAACACTGATTTCAATGCTAATGAAATATCTCTTTGGCTACCTTATAACAATAAGCTAGGATTATATTCAAAAGATTTATTTTTTATATTATTTACAAATTAAATTTACAAATATACAAAAGTAAAAAAAATTGACTCTATTTTGGACTTTAAATCGGCTTTTCCAACCTACATAAACTTGATTTTAATACTGTATTATTTACAACTACTTAGCACAAAAGTTTCTAAAACGCAAACTGTCTTATTTTATAAAAAAAAATAGCTTTTTAGACAGAAATAGTAACTGGAATTCATGTTGAATGAAAGTTCAAAGTGTTAACGCATTCCATTATATCCACAAGATTAGAAACAAACATTTGTATTAGTTTTGCAAAGCATATCCTGGACTTTCAAAGCGAAGTTTAGCTTTTTAATACATTGGAAATAATTTTTAATTTTTAATTCTAAAAAAATATAAGATTTTAAACTCTGTTTGAAGTTAAATAATCTATTTTTTCTTAAGAATGGGATAAGGCATGTCCAGCGCAAGAATTCTTCGCATTTCTTCATTTTCCTCGCCCGTTGGCGGGATATTTTCAAATGGAACCACGTAAAGTGGACACATGTGCTGTAGAATTCCACATCGTAATTTTGTAGAATTGTTTGGCATTGCACAATGTTGAATCGGCCCGGAGAACATCAAAACGTCCCCGGCGTTAGCGGTCAGCTGTATTGCCTTGCTGAAGAACTCATCAACGTCATCCGGATGGCGGGGAACTATATGGGATCCAGGAACTATTGCGGTGGATCCATTTTCAGGAGTAAACTCGGTGAGAAGGGTTACAACCTGGAGGGAGAGAAGGTTTTCAGGAGAATGATCCATAGAGGTATCTCCTTCAGGCCACATGTGACGGTAGTAGGGATAGTCAAGATGGGGTTTTTGTCCCTTCATGCCTGGCATTACAGTGCTCGATGCTAGACTGGAGAGCCGACAATTCTTTCCCAGGAGTTTTACAGAAACCTCTTTGATAATCGGATGGGATATTATCTTGGAGAATATCTCGCCTTTGGAAAGAAGGCCCCACATAAGCCCGGCAAACTTGTTGTGACTCTCATCATTCCCGTTGTTAAAGTTATTACTTTCTGTATTTATGACTTGTCCGTCAAAGATGGCTCTGGTTGCCAACTCAATGTCTTCGCTTGTAAACATCCCTCTAAGTATAGCCCAGCCAGGTCCCGTGGTTAGCCGTTCACATACCTAGACAACAAATATTCTGTAAATGTTTTCATTTTTATTTTTTGCAAATCCCCCTATCTTTGCATCATGATGGTGTAACAAAAATCGTAGTTTGAAAAAGCAAATATCTACTACGTCGGGTTGCAAAGATGTGGGAATTAAAAAGCCAGAGTTTGTTGCAAGAACTTATTTCTTGAAATAAGATCTCAAATGCCTTTTGTTGAAAATCATTGAAAACCGTTTAGATTTGCATAATTATTAAAAAATGTTTTGAAATCTACAAAGATTAAAAACTTTTAACCGTTTGAAAGGAATCATGAATCTTTGCCACAAACTCAAACTTTCTCATTCCCATATTTTTGTAATCTGATGGTGCACACTTTTAAAATTTTAAACTTATATTAATTGTTCTAACAGAACTCAAAGTTTGAAATATCCAAGGTCTACGACATTGGGTTGCATAAATATAGGGATTAGAAGATCAGAGTTTTCTTTTCAAATCTTAAACCATTTATCAAAATAACATAAAGAGGAGATTTAACCAATTTCAAATAATTTTGAACATCAAGGCTAGAATATCATCTTTACTCTGGTTATTCAATTCTTATTTTAAATTTTGTCAGTGTATATAAAAAAGAGAAATATGATTGAAATTTTACAAAGGAATTGAGTCTTTGCCACAAATTCCAATTTTCTAATACCTATATCTCTAAAACCAGATGGCGTAAACCTTGATATTTTAAACTTTGATTATTTGATCCATCAGAATTCATAGTTTGAAATATCTAGGGTCTACAACATTGGGTTTACAAAAATTAGAGTTTATGACAATGACTCAATTCCTTTCAATTCCGAATTTAATCATTTTTATATTTCAAAAAGACATTTTTTAAAAATAACATGGCAATTTGCAAAAACAATGTTTTGAATATTTTAAAAATTTGAATTATAGCAAAAATCTTCACTGGCATTCTTCACTTGACAGTGTACAATTTTTTAATTGTACCATGAGATCTTTTTCATAATTCTAAATATTTACCAAAACACTGGCAGAAGTGCGATTGTGTCAACACATTTATTGTTGAGCACAAGCTTGTGCGAGCCGAAGAGCTGCAAATAGAACGTAAAACAAATTCAAGTGAATTATAAAAATTTCTATGCTGAAAAACAATGTTCTAAACATTGTGGTTTTTGAAAAAAAAATATTAACAAAGTTTCCACATTTTAGAGCCTATTTTTTACTATCATAATAGAAATGTTTATCTAACAATGCTTAGGATCTCAAATATATTTGTTTCTAGATGGCGTCTAAAATGGCTAAACTTCATGAGCTATATTTTTTGTATTTTTTTAAAAACAAATCGGCTCAAATGTAAGTTTTGTATTTCGTGAAAAAAAAATTTGCTTAAAACATATCAAAATTTCAAAAATGTCAAATTTAAATATATTTCTGACTTACTTCGTCCAGATCAAAGTCTGGTGGATAAACATATTGTGGGTTGGATTCTAGTTTTTGTGCTGGCATCTCTTCTCTCAGGGTCTTGGTCAAACTGAGGACAGGGTTGGAGCGCCGGACCTTATATGCTGGTGGAGACCCTGTCTTAGAATAATCTAGATATAATTCGTCCTTACCTGTAGAATAGGGAACACCAAACCTAAATAAATTTCACGTAATTCTACGTAAGATCTAAATCCAATGTTTTCAATTATAATTTCTCCCTATGAGAGCTGTTAGAAATTAAAAAAATGTTTTGAATTTCTGAAATGTACCCGTATATTTTTCTTCATAATTGTCTGTAAAGTCAAAACTAGAGACGCCAAGAGGTCACAAAGTCCTACCGTCACATAAATTTGACCTAATCCTTCTGAGGGGACTTTCATAACAATACTTGCACAGTCATTCAACGGTTGCAAGCTGTCACGTAAAAATCGATAAGAATTTTGCCAATTACTTCTTAAAAAATAATGCTAAAAACAAGGAGTACATGTTTCATGACACAAAAATATCGAAAACCAAGGTATTGCTACACTTTAAAATCTCCCAGTGCAGTCATGAAAATTGCTTTCTAGATAACAAAGACAAAAATACGGCCGGGAGAATAATTTTTTTCATTCTTAAAAAATGTTGTGACTGGTCTACTTAACGTAAACTGTTATCCCTGCACAAAATCTTCCCCCAAAGGACTAACCAGGACCAGATAGTCCGGGGTGAGATGCGCTCAATTTCTTCTTCTAATTGAATTCAATCCGCATTCTGATCTTCAATTCACAAATCTTTAAATTCATTGACTGGTCTTTTATTGTTTTTATTTAGAACGCATATAAACAGTTTAAAAAGTATAAAGCGGATAAATAGTTGTTTAATAGTTCTTAACTGTCAAGGTTTTAATGCAAGGAAAGTTAATTGCAGTTGCGTATACTCTGCGTACATATTGAAACCAGTTCTCTCTGGGAGGAATTTGTAAACAAGAATAGAAGCATCAGTGTTCGTTCAGTATCCGAGGAGGTTAAAAGCATCAAATTTGATAATTTTGATAATTCACATAATAGTTTCCTATGACCAGAATATTTCATTGATTTTTTTTATGTGAAAGATGGATCCCATGTCAAGGCTTCGACATCCATCCTGTGTTTACATTACCACCAAGAGACAATACACTGCAGTATAAAAGATGCGTACACCTCTGAAATAACTTTCCCTGCATTATAACCTTGTCAAAGATGTTATCAAAATCACAGGACTCAACCTGTAAATCCATGATCCCACCTCCACCTCCCTGGAAATATTCCAGTTGCAAACACAAGGAAAATAAATGTTAAATTCAGTATTTAATTTTACTAGTCTTGCTGTACCCTACATCGTCATCAATCTAGGAACTGGAATAAGTGATAATTAGGACATCGGGCCAAACCTTGCATAAGAAATCTTCACATGAAACCCCGACGTGATTTTTACGGGTACAAACACAAAAACTTATTATTTTAACGTGATTTTGTCGATTGCGTAAAAAAAGCTAGATATACTCTTGCGAAGTTGCGATATTTGGATAAGATTAAAAAATCATATTTTCGTTTGCGCAAAAGCAAAAAGTAAAATGTATCTTTCACAAAAATTGCGCAAAAGTTTTGTGTGTGAAAAGGAAAAATCAGGAAAAAAATAAAATAAATAAATGGTGTTTTGATATTAATTTTTGTAAAGTTTATACACACTTGTGACATTACAAATGCAAAAGTTTTTTTCTCTCTTAATGAAAATTCAATATTTTTTCTTTTTACTGTACTTTGATGATATACTTTTAATTACCATTTAAAAAGAGTTGTATGTTCGATTCACAATGGTACCCTTTAAACTGAGCAACATAAAGAACGATATTCTCATTTTTCTGTCTGGAAACGTGTAAAATTCTGACCATGTCATTTTTCCACTCAGGACCTGTTTTAAGGAGACAATCTTGTATGAAAACTGATAAAGACCAGTATTTTAGAAGAATTATATAGAATCAAGATTATGGCGTTATTTAAGACCCGGTTAATAGAGACAGTATATGATTAGAATACAAGATCATGTCCCTTAAAATGGTAGAAAATAAATTATGTTTGAAAATCGCAAAAAGTTTATTTTAAACACATTTTAAGAAACCGACTGACCCGATCTTAAAGACCTTTGAAATTCAAAACAATGAAATCTATTAGAACAAATAATCTAAGTTAGAAATATCAAATGTTTTTTTAAAACAAAATATCCTTTTTACCATAAATGGTTCACAATTGATATATCATACTGGTTTTCATTATATATCATAATACATGTACAGTTTAAATTTTGTAATATCATTACAACATTGTTACATATGGTTGGTTTCAAGGTAATAATGCAAGGAAAGTTAATCGCGGTCGCGTATACTCTGCGTACATATTGAAACCAGTTCTCTCTGGGCGGAATTTGTAAACAAGAATAGATGCATCAGTGTTCGCCTAGTATCCGAGGAGGTTAAAAGCATTAAATTTTGATAATTTTGAAAATTCACATAATAGTTTCCTATGACAAGAATATTTTATAGATAATTTTTGTGAAAATTGATTCCATGTCAGGCTGTGACATCCGTCTTGTGTTTACTTTTCCGCCCAAAAACAGTGTACTGCAGTAAAAAAAAATGCGTACACCTCTGAAATAACATTCCTTGCATGAGTACCTTGGTTGGTTTTAGAAATATAAATTTCATATACTTCATTTGTGCAGATCAATATATCCGACTTCTTTTATAAGTATAAAATCATATATTAATTCAAGTATCATTAATGGTACTCATGGACTCATGATGGTTATTCAAGTATCGTTAATGGTATCTCATGGACTCATGATGGTTATTCACGTATCATTAATGGTACTCATGGACTCATGATGGTTATTCAAGTATCGTTAATGGTACTCATGGACTCATGATAGTCATTCAAGTATCGTTAATGGTATCTCATATGGACTCATGATTTACTTTTAATTTGTTTTCAGAAAAAGGGCTAAACAGTTTGACCATGGATAAACACGAGAAAGGAAGAACTGTTCTTGAGAGGTGAGTTTTAGACTTCATGAAAATCCAATAAAAGGGACTGTTAGTGTAATTTAAAGTGACCCTTTATGCAAAAGAAAGAATTCCCGATTGACAATGGTACCCTTGAAAGCTCGGTCTTATCAAGTATGAATTAGATTCGAATGTTTATAATTTTGAAAAAAGTTTATTTTGAGGTTCTGCCTCAAAAAATGATTTGCGCAATTCTACTACAGAAATAAATATTGGAATTATCAGAAATAAACCTTTTAAGGGTAAAAATTAGCTCCTTCCCATGCTTAAATATCTTTAATCTGAAATATCTTAAGATCATTCGTTCAGTTAAATCGTTGGTCAAATAAATACGTTGCTTCAGTAAAAAAACGGTAGTTTATTCTCATTCGTTATTAAAAACAACATTTTTCATTTCTCTGAAGGATCCAATTCTCATTGTTCGTTAATATTTCTAGGAAAATTTAGTTCGTTTTGAAATATTTATTTCGTTCACGAAAACGGTTCCCTTGAAAGTTCGCTACACAAAAGCATCAGGTTCTTGCATTTAATATAATACACGTTGAACTTTCATCCTCTCTCATCATTCCTCTTTTGCATTAAATTCTACAATCTTACATCATCACGCAAGGTTATTCATTTTTAGATTGACGTTGTTTTAATATGTTAAAAAGTACATTTTGATGGGTAAAGCGGTAATATTGTATATTGTATATTGTATATTGTATATTGTATATATTGTATTGTGTTAATATGCATTAATTATTTCACTTAAACACTGACTACAGCTGTAAAGTGAGATCTCAATGAAGCGTGGATTTAAGTTGTTTAAATGAACAGGTTTCCGTCGGAATTCCGGATTATGGTTTATGCACGAAAATCATCCGGAATTTGTTTAAATTTCCATTCCGGAACGATTTTCTCCGTAAACCAGAATGTTTCCAGTTTACGGAAAGAACTCCGGAAAGTTTTTTGGTTTTCGGAATGGAAAGGGAGGTTCAATTTATAGATGATTGCATTAACAACGATTTTTCAGCGCTCGCAATTGTTAAAGTATAAATTTAAGAAATAGGCAAAACTAAAATTAAGCCAAATGGAACAAAATTTCGCTTTGAATTATGTATCCTAGTGATTTTGTAATAATAAGGGTGGCAAACAGCCTAAATATGAATTCTCCATACATTCTAGTTTAGTTTTTTTTCGGGCTCGCAATGAATCCTCTTAATTTTTAGGGATGTCGTTAACGGTTTGTGAAGATTGTTCAAAAAACAACTTTTTAATTAGGCGTTTGTTTTTTAACTGTTTGTTAAAGATCTTAACGGCATTAGCAGAAAATATGTTAGAACGCACTCAGTTTTATGCAATTTTAAGTAGAAAAATTACGAAAATCACCATTATTAAAACACTTATTTTTGATTTATCGTTCATTTTTAGTTTGAACGGTTATTTCTGTTTGTTAACGATTTAAAAATTGACGGATTTTACCGATCGTTAACGAACTCTTCTGTTAATTTTTAAAAACTTGACGTTTGTTAACGGAAAATTTGACAGCTTTAGTTCTCGTAAGATTATGAATTAAGATTTAAAGATAAACAAAAGTCAAGTATGGAATGTTTTGCATTAGAACTGGTATTTATTAGTCAATAACTGGAGGAAAAATTTAGTTTTGAGAAGGAAAATTATATAATAATAATAGACCTCAGCTCTGTGACGTGACTTAAAATTATATAATAATAATAGACCTCAGCTCTGTGACGTGACATAAAATTATATAATAATAATAGACCTCAGCTCTGTGACGTGACATAAAATTACCAAATTTCCAATTATGTCAAACAGAATTATGTTATCATTATTTCTTTTGGGATTTAAAGGAATTGAGTTTTTGCCACAAACTCAAAATATTTTAATCCCTATGTCTTTAAAGCTCAATGTCGTAGACCTTAGATATTTCAAAAAATGAATTCTGATGGATCAAATAATCTAAGTTTAAAATATCAAAGCTTTACATCATCTGGTTGTGGAGATATAGGGATTAGAAAATAGGCATTTGTGCCAAAGACTCAATTCCTTTATAATTACAATGCTTAGCCAAATTGAAGTTCGGAATTTTGTATTGTTAATCTTCAATGCTTGATCTAGATATCCAATGATGTCACTTTTAAATTTGAGGATAAAGGCTAGAAAGGCTGTAGATCGACATGGTAAAGTTTAAAAACAGGAATTAAAAGTTTTGTTGAACTAGCAATAAATAATGTTAGAAAAATCGAATTTAAAGAATTTAAGCCTCGGCTCAAATATGGTTGATTCCACTTAAAATTGTATTCAATGTTTAAAGATTTAAGCCCATGCTTAATTGAAACTGTTTTTTTTTGTGGATTTGAGACGTGGCTCAAATTCATTAAATTCGGACTTGGCTATTTTTGATACAAACACACAGCTAAAGCTAAGCGTTGAAAAACGAAACATCTAGATTACATAATTTATATTATATATTTTTTACACATATGTCCTGGGTATTTGGGGCTAAGTCATCATGAAGATTAGTGTACCTATGACTATTTGAGGGGGGTATGATTGATTGTACATTGAGGACATCTCCGATCTAAACCTGTAAACCTGTAAACCTGTAAATCTGTATACCTATTGTTCTAGGTATATGGCTCTAAGTCAACCTGAAGATAAAGTACAGTGTACCTATGTATGGATTGATGGTACAGGAGAACATCTCAGATCTAAAACTAAAACTGTAAACTTTATACCAAAGAGCCCTAAAGGTAAACATATTGGAAAACTATATGAATCGGTCTCACTGCAATAAATTTAGGCAGACGCCCAAGCCGCAATGAAATAAAAGACAGGGAGAAAGTCTGTTCTAGCCGGCCCCTAGCCTGTATTCGTCGCGGTGCTCGCCCCCCTAGCCTATCCTAGCCGCAGCGCTCGGCCCCAAAAAGTATCTTAACCCTACTTATCCCTAGAATATTTCATCTTTCAACTTTCTATTTCAACTTTTAAATGTGGCTTTATCTCTGAGCATCTTCTCTTTGTACAGTATAAAACAAAAACAAAAAAAGTTTTACAAAAATAAAAAACTTTTAATCACAAATTTTTAAAATTTTGATCATTCATAAAGCTTCCCTGGGGTCACGTGAGGTCCCACACAAAATTTTGGCCCGATCGGCTCAGCCGGTTTGACGTTTATTGGATACAAACAAACAAACAAACAGACACCCAGACAAGCTAAATTTTTATATAGATTTTACAGTGCATGATAACCAAAAAACTCTGTAATGGGAAGATGACTTTTAGACTCCTGTTATGACTTTAAATTAAATAGTCCAATAATTACTGATTTAATAAGTTATTAAGTAAATGTATTTGCTTTGTTACAGCATCAAATACACTTAAGTATTGCTATAAAGTCGTCTTCTGATTTAGAGTTTTCTTTGATTAATTGGGTTTGTAAAATAAAAAAAGTTTTTTTTAATTACTAGAGCTTCCTGTTTGGAATTTTGACGGGAGTTCAACCTACCAGGCAGAAGGAAATAATACTGATGTCTATCTTCATCCTGTAGCATTGTACAGGGATCCTTTTAGGTTAGTTTATGTACATATGTACATGTGTCTTGTGTACATATGTACATGTGTCTTATGTACATATGTACATGTGTTTTGTGTACAATTTTCATCCTATAGCATTGAACAGGAATCCTTTCAAGTTAGTTTATGTACATATGTACATGTGTCTTGTGTACAATTTTCATCCTGTAGCATTGTACAGGGATCCTTTCAGGTTAGCTTATGTACATATGTACATGTGTCTTGTGTACATATGTACATGTGTCTTATGTACATATGTACATGTGTTTTGTGTACAATTTTCATCCTGTAGCATTGTACAGGGATCCTTTTTGGTTAGTTTATGTACATATGTACATGTGTTTTGTGTACAATTTTCATCCTGTAGCATTGTACAGGAATCCTTTCAGGTTAGTTTATGTACATATGTACATGTGTCTTGTGTACAATTTTCATCCTGTAGCATTGCAAGTTTATAAACATGTGTAGTGTGTAATTGTTTATCCTTTACATAAGTGAGGACCATTCTTCGCCAAAAACTAAAAGAAAACTTAAATATGTAAAACCAAATTTTCGTAACATTTTTCATTTCGCGTTTTTTTCCACGTACACATTCTAAAAAAGTTAAAATATTTAAAGCTTGAAAATACAAAACTGAACAAATTTTTCAAAAACATACTTAATTATCCGGGAAATTTTTGAACTTTAAATCAAATTATCAAAACACACCTGAGCTGAAAACTTTAGAATAGTGGATATTAAGATTAATGCACTTGAACCTTGTTTTTTCAAGATAAAAAACTTTATCTTCCATATCAAATGAAGGTTTAAAAGTATATCGTTGTAAATCGATATATCTTTAAACGATATGTCACTTTAATTTATATGTCACTTTAAGTGATATGTCACTTTAAGTGATATGTCACTTGAGGTGATATGTCGTTATGAATGATATGTCACTTAAGGTGATATGTCGTTTTAAATGATATGTCACTTTAAGTGATATGTCACTTTAAGTGATATGTCACTTTAAATGATATGTCACTTTAAATGATATGTCACCTGAGGTGATATGTCCTTTTAAATGATATGTCACTTTAAGTGATATGTCGCTTCAAATGATATGTCACTTTAAGTGATATGTCAATTTAAATGATATGTCAATTTAAATGATATGTCAATTTAAATGATATGTCACTTTAGGTGATATGTCAATTTAAATAATATGCCAATTTAAATGATATGTCACTTTAAGCGATATGTCAAATTAAATAATATGTCAATTTAAATGATATGTCACTTTAAGTGATATGTCAATTTAAATGGTCACTTTAAGTGATATGTCACTTTAAATGATATGTCACTTTAAGTGATATGTCAATTTAAATGGTCACTTTAAGTGATATGTCACTTTGAATGATATGTCACTTTAAGCGATATGTCAATTTAAGTGATATGTCAATTTAAATGGTCACTTGAAATGATATGTCAATTTAAATAATATGTCAATTTAAATGATATGTCACTTTAAGTGATATGTCAATTTAAATGGTCACCTTTAAGTGATATGTCACTTTAAATGATATGTCACTTTAAGTGTACGTCAATTTAAGTGATATGTAAATTTAAATGGTCACTTTAAGTGATATGCCACTTTAAATGATATGTCACTTTAAGCGATATGTCAATTTAAGTGATATGTCAATTTAAATGGTCACTTTAAGTGATATGTCACTTTAAATGATATGTCACTTTAAGCGATATGTCAATTTAAGTGATATGTCAATTTAAATGGTCACTTGAAATGATATGTCACTTAAGTGATATGTCACTTTAAGGGATATGTCACTTTAAGTGATATGTCACTTAAGTGATATGTCACTTGAAATGATATGTCACTTAAGTGATGTGTCACTAATATAAATACAGTCCTTCAAGTCCGATTCTTTCCAATATGGATACACTTGTGTGTTGCTGAGTGTACACTTGAAAATGCCAAAGTTTTTTCAGCAATTTAGCATTACTTTCCTTTGATATAAATAGCATCCATATCAATTGTTTAAAAAGCAAATTATCTTCTCTTATGAACATTATTAAGTACCAGAATCACCTTATAATAAACAAATATGCAGTACGCTCTCGGTATAGTTTATGGCCTATATAATTAGTAAAGGATTAGCGTACATCATCACTCTATACACTATAACCTCGTTGGATTTTACTTTCTGATCAACTGTTAGGCAAAGCTTTAAATGTTTATGTTTTTTTTTCATAAAATCCAAATATAGTATATTGAGATAAAAAGTATTAAATATTTAGATTCTAAACTATTTTTATTTAAATAATGTTCCCGGGATTTAAAAGAAAATCTAGAAATCTAGCAATTTAATTTGATGACACAATATCATTCCATTTAAACGCTTGACTTTATTATTATAACCTGCATTTTTAAATGAGGGGCTTCGCGCCATCTTTTCTTTTAACAATTTTAGACTTTAGCGGTTGCTCTGAAAGTCGCCATTTCTATTCATTTTCAAAATTTTGCGGATTTTACTGTCTAAAATGGTACATTTTCAAAAAAAAGTACAGTTTTTCTTGTCAAAATTTTCAATTTCAAATTTTTAATTTTTAGGGTCCATAGAAACAGTCTTGGGGTCATGTTAGTTACCGTAACAATTGGAACTGCGGAAATACAAATGCAACAGATGCAAACTAAAAGGTCCACTTGTAGAGCAGTAAAACAATCTGCATTGAACTAGTATTTCTTGACATCAGTTTGGACATACTTCCCACGGTAAACTTTTTCCCACGGTAAACTACTTCCCACGGTAAACTACTTCCCACGGTAAACTACTACCCACGGTAAACTACTACCTACGGTAAACTACTTCCGGTAAACTACTTCCGGAATTGTTTTTCACTTTTTCTTTTTTTACCGATGTTTTCGCGATACCTTCATCTTTTCTTAAAGAATAGTTTATTAGATTATTGGATATTTTGCTGATATTTCTTGAATTGTCAGTATATTTTTTTGTCTGAAAAATGTGTAAACCCGAAAATTTGAATTCTTTTAACAATAAATAATCTTAAAGAAATTGAGCCTTTGCCAAAATTCTGAATCCTACATCTTTGCAATGTCGTAGCCTTCATATATTTCAAGCTTTGAATTATGTTAGATCAAATAATCTAAGTTTGAAATACCAATGTCATCTTGCAAAGATATAGGGATTTTACAATTTGAGTTTGTGGCAAATACTCAATTCCTTTATATTAAGAAAAGAAGAAAAAGTGGAGTTAAAAAGAATTAGAGTTGTTTTTTCATGTTTATCTCCAGTAAAATCTGCAAAACAATATGATTATTATCATAAATATTTATTTACATTACACACTAAACAAGATATTTTTGAATACTTATCGGAAAACACATTTTTTGAATAAACAGATTTTTGATCTTTAGTTTCTATTAATTCATCTACTCCGTAGATATTATATAATAATAATAGACCTCAGCTCTGTGACGTGACATAAAATTA
>NW_019396228.1:159374-212420 GCF_000591075.1 Eurytemora carolleeae
CTTCTTAATCTCCTGATTATATAATGCTTGTTCTCTTTATCTTCTTAATCTCCTGATTATATAATGCTTGTTCTCTTTATCTTCTTAATCTCCTGATTATATAATGCTTGTTCTCTTTATCTTCTTAATCTCCTGATTATATAATGCTTGTTCTCTTTATCTTCTTAATCTCCTGATTATATAATGCTTGTTCTCTTTATCTTCTTAATCTCCTGATTATATAATGCTTGTTCTCTTTATCTTCTTAATCTCCTGATTATATAATGCTTGTTCTCTTTATCTTCTTAATCTCCTGATTATATAATGCTTGTTCTCTTTATCTTCTTAATCTCCTGATTATATAATGCTTGTTCTCTTTATCTTCTTAATCTCCTGATTATATAATGCTTGTTCTCTTTATCTTCTTAATCTCCTGATTATATAATGCTTGTTCTCTTTATCTTCTTAATCTCCTGATTATATAATGCTTGTTCTCTTTATCTTCTTAATCTCCTGATTATATAATGCTTGTTCTCTTTATCTTCTTAATCTCCAGATTAAATAATGCTTGTTCTCTTAATCTCCTTAATCTCCTGATTAATTAACCGAACAGGATTAAGGATATCCCATCCTAAAGTTTTCAGCTGAGGTATGAATTATAAATCAATGTTAATAATTTTGAAAAAATAATTTTTTTAAATTGCGAGATCTCTAGAAAAGTGACTTGCGCATTTCTATTGCAAGAAAACATATAGTAATTATCAGAATTAAACATATCCTCCATATTATTCAGCAAACAAAGGCTTTTAAGGTTACCATTGGGAATCAGGCATTACAAAATTTGCATAGAGGGTCACTTGAAATCCCATTCAAAATATACAATTTTTTTAATTATATAAATCATGACCCTAATCTAACATTTTCAGTTAAAAAATTATAGATTGAGTCTTAAATGATTAGTTTGAAATAAGAACACGCCAGAGCTTTGGATCCATAGATTAATAACAATACAATAGAACACTAGTTGTAGTCCTTTCAAGATGTAGGGGCAGAAGTCCAAAGGAGTTAAGCGCGTGCTGCGTTAAATGCCAAGACAGAGAGAGAGCATGTGCGTGACTCCTTTGGGCTTCTGCCTTATGGTTATTGTGAACGAAATAACCTTTAATCTTGAAAAGACTACATCTAGTGTACTATCTGTATTGTTTATTAATCTATGTTTGGATTACTGGTGATTTGGCTCTTTTTTAGTGAATTCATTATATGACCCTTTTTATTAACCATGTGCTTTAATGTTGGACTATTCTAGGAATTTACTATTCTGGATTCTGATAATCACCCGTATGGTTGGCCAAAAAATGGTTTCCCCGGACCCCAAGGACCCTACTTTTGCGGTGTGGGGGCTAACAAGGTCAGTTTTAAGACAGATTTTTATTTTTTTAGATATTAATGGATAAACTCAGGTGAGTATATATAAAATACCTTGTGAATACCACATTAAACTCCCTAGAAGGGGTTAATTCATTTTGTGTACTGTATACCGTCTCGTTTTGGTGTACTGTATACCGTCTCGTTTTGGTGTACTGTATACTGTCTCGTTTTGGTGTACTGTATACTGTCTCATTAATCAGTTCATAAAAGTTGATATGTTATAATAAATATAACGGCTTATTGTTTTTCAGACACTTGTATATATGCAACACACGTTTTTATTATTTATAACTAATGAATTAATATCATACTTTTAGATTGTCTGACGTTTTTTGTCGTGTCAAAAAAAGCAACATGACTCACAATAAATCAACATTTTGTAAACTTGGTTAAAAAATGTGCACATTTTTAAACATCCACGGGTTCACTCGACCAATTTTGTCTAAAAACATCCCTAGCAAAATTCCCTTAACCTCCCTGTAAAGAAGTTGTAAATAATTAAAATTAATCTTGAGATGAATCAAAGGAGGACGATCTAGCATTCACCATAGTTTCAGTAGAAGTAAATATTTCCATTTACTGTTATAGCGCCGACATTAAGGATTTATCTCTAATTGGATAATGAGCTAGATAGAAAGATAGATGTTACCGCCATACTATTTCTATTGGTTTAGAATAGACACCAAACACATGTCTGAACCCTGATTGGATCAGGCGCTAATGGACTCGGCATACAGGAGTGCATTGATCTCTATATCCACACTTCTAAAGTTTTCCGTTCTGGGCGCCTAACAAGTTGAGTTGAAGAAGCTCAGAGCAACGTTTATGTAAAAATGTACAGAAAATAAAGAAAATAAATATTTGTATTTGCATTTGTATTTGTATGTGCACAACATACATGATAATTCCTAAATATCCATCTCGATTGATTGATTATTCAAATATATACAAACAACTGTCTAATTAGTAAATTCCGGCCGGGCTATACATGGGCCGGCCGGTCCGCGTCAACAATCCATCCTCTTTAGTTTATCCATAAAAGCCTCAAAAAATGTCTATACCTGCCTTCATAGATATCTAATCTATAGACAATATTGTCTAATAAGAATAAATCAAATAATGTCAGAAATCAAAGCTTAAAGAGAAAGTCTTCATGGTTGTATTGATACAAACGCTGACCATTGTACAACAAACTTTACTTTTCAGGGCCTGTATGTATTCTGGTGTTAATATCTCAGGGATGAACGCTGAAGTGATGCCAGCTCAGGTTTACAAATATATACAGAGTTATCCAAAAAGGATGAGACGGAAAAGACGACCTGAAACTTATGAAATATGAAGATTACAAGGTTAAATTAAGTATTCTATCTTTAATGCTATCTTTTAATGGCTAATGAGAGAAAATAGAGAGCATAAATTCTGTATAGTCGTCTCTGAAGTCTCGATCATCCTTTGTGGGTAACCCGGTACTTAACTCAAACTCATTACTATAGAAGTAATTTCAACTTTATTTATTGAGTAGCGTCTCCGGCTTACAATGATAACCATAACAAATTTATGATTAATACATGCATGTATTATCCATTGTCTTCTCTTTAAAAACTGATTATTTTCAATTTCAGTTTACAAATATTTACTTAAATAATATAAAGTTCGTGGATTTTTAAAAAGTTTATATATGTTTTGTATAGAGTGCATGGTAATCAGGAAACTATGGAATTTTTGTCGTTAATAATCATAAAATGTTTCCAAGTATTTGTATTTTCTATATATAAAGCCATTAAAGCCAGCTTGAGTCTTAACTGATAATTGTATGAAATTTTTATTTGTAAATTTTAAAAATTACAAAAACAATAACAATATTTCTTACACAAAAGTAAGAAAAAAGGCGATATTTATTTCATATTTTTCTCATTATCATTGTGACTTCCCAGAGCGCTCTCCGCACCCCTGTCTTGTAATTATTACATCTTTTGAATATTACTTTAATTACAATTGTAATTGTACAATGTAAAACAGAGTAATTTGTAATCTCGTGGATTTGTCTGTTTTCAATTGTGGTTTTACAAATCAATTTTTAAACAAAAGAATTTAGTTTTTGCCACAAACAGCTTTTATAATCACCAAATCTTTGCAACCCAATCCAGTAGACATTAGAAATTTCAAACAAGAAATTCTTTTTAGATCAAGAAGTCTTGGTTTACAGAAAAAGGTTGCAAAGAAATTTGGGTATTATCGGTTCAGCCGTTTCGAACTTTTAAGCAGACAATCCAATAGACAGACACTTGAAAATGTAAATTGTATAAACATTTCAAATATTATTTTCAGTGGGAATACCAGGTCGGACCATGTGAGGGAATAGAGATGGGAGACGATCTATGGATGTCAAGGTTTAACCTTTTTATCAATATTATTTTATAATGAAATATTTACAACAAATTTTAATCTTATAATCCTTAAATATTTTCAACATGATGTCCTGGTATTTCAAACATACTAGTTCAAATAAAATAAAAAATAAAAGGTCTATGTCATGAGGTTACACAAATATGTGGATTATAGCAAAGACTTTGCTAATTAAAGATAGCGCATTAGAAAATCAACGCAAATTTGACGCATTTTCTGGGGTACCAAAAGATAGTAACTAATGTCGTCTTCTCCAGAAAAGTATATATTTACCCTGTTGACGTTTCATATTGTCATCTTTTGTAATGTATTAAATAGTTATTTAAAAACAAAACAATGGGAAACCACCTAAGTTTATCTATCTTGAAATATTTATTTTGTCCATAGTCCATAACAGTGACTAGTGGAAAAACAATTAACATAATTTACAGAATTCATCACTTTTTAAGTTGAAATAACGACGATATCTTCCTCATGGTTACCCAGATAAATGTTTAAATGGAACCGTTGTTGATAGGACCTTTAATGGGTTGGTAACTTGAAATTACATCAGTCCTTTGGAACATTTACTTTTGGTTTGAAGTATATGAGTGTTTATAAGAAGAAAATTAATGTCACATATCTTGTATGCAATTGTAACCTTGTACTATTTAACAGTAATCAATTATCTCATTACTTTTTCATTCAAGATTTAATTCTCTCTCTACCTGATTTAAATGAATTATTGAAAAATATAACGTCATAATATTTATTTAACAGTGTAATAGTTTTTTTCACACTCTGGAATTCATATGATCCAATTAAAGAATTCATCCAAACTTTTTTCTTTTTGGATCTGCTGGCATTGTAAACGCAGACTCTCCTATTCTTGGTTGGCTTGGCAGTTGGGTATCATACATGTTACTTTGCTAGGCAGTGGCACCGACAAACCTGAATTTATCAGAATTATTCATTGAATTTGTATACATAAAACTCCGGAATTTGAAGACGAAATTTAGACAATCTGCATGTTTACTGCTCAATTACGGTATTTTATGTTCATTGAACTATTTAATCAAAAATTTAGTCTAAAAGTCGTCTTTATATTCCCCAGTTTTATTTTCACCAATGTATTTCTTTAATCCCCCTTTTTAAAATTCTCCAATAATTCATGCCTCAAACCTTTTGTAATAAACTTTAAAAGACTTCTAAGTAAAAGGTCGTCCATTAATTCGCATTTTTAACGAAACTGTCTGTGATATTTTTTTCTTTAATGGTAGATATTTTTCAAACAAAATTCCCATAAATTAATCGAAGAGTAAGATTAATACATTAAGTTATGCGATATTATTTCTTTGCCTAAGATTAAACAGAAGACGACATTTACACAATATTTATTTACCGTTTATAATATTTGAAATTTCTGGTCCCCTCTCTTCTTCATTGCCAGAAATTCCATTCCATAGAACCTCAGAAAAAATATTTGACGACATCTGAAAATTTTCACTAACAATTATTGGCTATTTTTAATACAAAAGAGATGCGTAACTTTATCACAAATTCAGCTATAATTCACCAAACGATCCTCATATCCAACAAATGATTAAACCAATTTTAAAATAAAAATAAATATCGTTAATTTTAGTTAAATTTCAGCACAAAACATTCACAATTGAGTTGAATATCTAAGGTTTTAATGTCGATTGTTAGACTCTCAAACAACCAAAATAACCAATGACGTCAAAGTACAGCTGTACAGGCGTACACAATAGTCGGATAAATTTCCAACGCCTCGTCTTTATAATTAGCAAAGTCTTTGGATTATAGAAATTTGAGTTTGTTGCTAGTGTTCATTCAAATTTATTGCAATTTTGTTATAAGATATCTGTTTCTTTATATCTGCGTCTGATATCTGTTTCTAGATATCAATTTATTTTTATCTGTTTTTAGATATTATTTCTAGATATCTGCTCCTAGATATTTATTTATTGATATCTCTTTCTAGATATATGTTTCTAGATATCTGTGTTTAGATATATGTTTCTAGATATATTTTTCTAGATAATTATTTCTAGATATCTGTTTCTTGATATCTGTTTCATAGATATCTGTTTCTTGATATCTTTTTCTAGATATCTGTTTCTTGATATCTGTTTCTTGATATGTGTTTCTAGATATCTGTTTCTAGATATCTGTTTCTTGATATCTGTTTCATAGACATCTGTTTCTTGATATTTGTTTCTAGATATCTGTTTCTAGATATCTGTTTCTTGATATCTGTTTCTAGATATCTGTTTCTTGATATCTGTTTCTTGATATCTGTTTCTTGATATCTGTATCTAAATATTTGGATTATAGAAATTTGATTTTGTTGCGAGTGTTCAAATTCAATTTAACTTTGTTATTAGATATCTGTTTCTTAATATCTGTTTCTAGATAATTATTTCTAGATATCTGTTTCTAGATAATTATTTCTAGATATCTGTTTCTAGATATCTGTTTATGGACAAATGTTTCTAGATATTTATTTCTATATATCTGTTTCTAAATATCTGTTTCTAGATATCTATTTCTAGATAGCTGTTTCTAGATATCTGTTTCTATATATATGTTTCTAGATATTTATTTCTAAATATCTGTTTCTAGATATCTATTGCACCGTGTTGCTGAAGATTTTGGTCTCCTGGTGACAATGGATCCTAAACCAATGCAGGTGACGTTTTCTTCTCTGATTAAAGGGAGCAAATGTTCATCTGAAAAGGAGGGTATATAGGGTATATAGGGTATATAGGAGGGTATATAGGAGGGTATATAGGAGGGTATATAAGAGGGTATATAGGGTATATAGGTATATAGGAGGGTATATAGGGTATTAGGGTATACAGGAGGGTATATAGGAGGGTATATAGGAGGGTATATAGGAGGATATATAGGAGGGTATATAGGAGGGTATATAGGAGGGTATATAGGAGGGTATATAGGAGGGTATATAGGAGGGTATATAGGAGGGTATATAGGAGGGTATATAGGGTATATAGGGTATAGGAGGGTATATAGGGTATATAGGGTATATAGGAGGGTATATAGGGTATATAGGTATATAGGGTATATAGGAGGGTATATAGGGTATATAGGAGGGTATATAGGAGGGTATAGGGTATATAGGAGGGTATATAGGAGGATATATAGGATGGAACATCAATTTTTTCGCAGTGTTAGCAGAGAATCTATTGTGTGGATATCGTTTATCTGTAATGTTTAATCTCGATATTCAATGTGGGCACTGTTAAACAGGATAATACTGCTTTATACTTTCAGTTTAGATATACCCATCACGGGATATTAAAGAGGAATTAACCCTATCTCTGCTGGGGTACTTGAAAACCAGGATATGCTGGGGGGGGGTCAATTTGACCCCCCCCCCTCTAAATCCCATGTTTGATGTCCAAATATGACAAATGATACATCATTATAAAGCTCTTGTGCTCTACTTTTAGAATCTGCAAAAAAATTGGCAAATTTGCAAAAATTGAATTTTTTATCGCAAAATCCAGTTATATTGTAAAAATGTTTGCAAAAAAAATTTGTCCAAAAAATGAAAAATTATATTTTTGTAAAGCCCTTGATCATGCCATTTCAAATATGCAAAAAATTTTGCAAAATTTTAAAATAACCTTATTTTTAACCAAGAAAAACATTCTATGTGCAAATTTCCTTTGACAGGTTGTTTGCAAAAAATTTGCAATTTTTTTTCGCAAAACTTGTGCAATTCGTTTCCTTATGTCAAAGGCTTTCCAAAAAGCTAAATTTTATCACAATCTGACAAGTGGAAGTGGGTCAAAACAAAGATTTAGTTTGTTACAGGAAAAAGCAGTCATTCAGGCAGTGTGCCTGAGGACTCAGGCAGTTAGTATTAAAGCCCGGTTTTAGGCCTAAAGGGAGGGATTTGGGTATGTAGGAAAAGTCAGAAAATTTCAACAGCCTCAGACCAATACTTTTTGAGTTATGTAAAAAAAAACTACATAGGGGGGGTCAAATTGACCCCCTCCCCCCAGTAGGAATAGGGTTAAATGAATTATAAGATGAAGTAATATCTTTAGCCATAGTTCACTAAAGTTCTAACGTCTGTTGTGTATCCTGAGATTTATTTAAAATATTTTAAATTTAAAAATTCAAATTTTTCTTCAAAGTTCGAAGATGTTGTAAAGCCTTCCACAGAACAGGGACAATTTTCATTGAGGGATCAAGTCTTGAACCTTAAAAGTGCTCCACATTGGATATCGAGATCAAGCGACCCGGCGACTATTACCATGAAGTATTTGCTTATTGTTGGGATCGCTTCAATCCAATGCAAACCAAAATAAGCAAGAGCTGGGAACTTTTGAATGGTGGATATCGGGATTAATCCTTAATCTTCTCTTTTTCTTAATCTCCACATTAAGTAATGCTTGTTCTCCTCTTGTTATTAATCTCCAGATTAATTATCCGATCCCATCCTAAAGTTCCCAGCTCAGGTCTCACACAAAAATCAAACAAAAGCTAAAAATAAGCAAATATGGCAGTTTTAAAATGTAGATGTCTAACGCTACAAAAAAAAGGTTTAAATGAGTTGGTGAAGTAAATTTTCAAAGCTCAAATCGGGGCGACGCTTCAAATTTGACGCTGTTTAAAAATCAGATTTTTTTAATCTATGTAAAATTTGTGCCTAACCTTCAAAGTTGTAGATATCTGTAGATATCTGTAGATATCTGTGGATTTTTAATATTACTTTCACAGATTTTTTATTATTTTTTTTACTTTTCTTCAGATTGTAAACTTGAAAGGATACCCGGGAATGGTGAATATTGTAGAATAATTAAGAAATGTTTTTTTATTCTGAACATTTTTTTTGATGATAAATTTTTTTCAGTAGGGAAGAAAATCACTTTGTATTATCTGCACATTTGATCCTTTAAAAAATATGATTAGAATTGAGACTTTGATATTTCTGTTGAAGGGACTGTTTGCGGATTTTCAAGTGAACCGACATGCAAAGATAACGGTGTTAGGTACTTCCCCAAAGGCATTTTCCCAAGGGCGACTTCACAAGTGACAGTTTTCCAAGCGGCAACTTCCCAAAGGTTAGGTTAGGTCCGCAGGCTGCATTGGGGGCCGAGCGCCGTGGCTGGGGGGGGGGGGTCAAACACTGCAGCTACAACAGATTTGGGAAGTTGCCACTTGGGAAAATATTCTTGGGAACTTGCCACTTAAGAAGAATCCTTTGGGAAAGTACCTGAAAGCTTTGTCTGATCAGGCTAGAATTATAAATCAATGTTTATAATTTAGAAAAATGATTATTTTCAATGGTGGTTTCTTGACTTGCACATTTATCCAGTTTTACTTTCACATGTATTCTGCAGGAAAACATAAAAGTTTTATGAATTAGACAATTTTAAACCTAGAAAAACGACAATATCTTCCACTTTCTTGATAAAAATAAGGTTTCAAGGGTACCGTTGTGAATCTGACAATGTCATTTTTGCATGAAGGATACCCTGATATTACGCTTACAGTCCCTCTAATGTCAAGCAACAGGAATTGATTACTCGCCTTAAATTATAATTTTCTGATGGTTAAATTTCAAACTGTGAATTTATTTTTCATAAATGAATTCAAATTAAATTTTCAACTTAAATATTTTACAAACTAGATAAGTTTTCACTGAAAATAATTTTATTTTTTTTTATGCACAGTGCACAATATACCCCCTACATCGAACGAACCTCTTAAAAAGATGTATGTATTGTGCAGTGATCGTCAGAATAATATGGAACAAGAAGAAGACCAAAATATATTGCTTGATTATTTATTTATCTATGGATTATACCAAATAGATTATCAAGTACAATAGGAGGAAACAGAGAAATGGATCAATTATACAAGACGTCACAAGTGTCAAATATAACAAGGAAAACGAAATTTTCTCACATTAGTTGACATATTTTTCAAGATTAAATATAAAAGTGTAAAAACAGAAAATAAATAACACATAAAATTGCACCTTTACTGTAAGATAAGCACTTTATTCACAATTATTAATAATTTTGTCGGACACAAAAACTGAGTTGACACTTGTGATGTAAGAATACAGCTGTACTGAGAGTGTACAAATACTACGTTGCCATCTATTGTACTAGAATCTATTTGGATTATACTGATCTAGTTACAGATTGGAAAAAAATGTTTAAAAACAGGAGTAAATGTTTATTCCACAAATACAGAAAAAAAAGTATGCTTAATAATAAAAATTATAATTGATAATAAAATAGTATTCTTTTTGTATAAATGTTAAAGATAAGTGATATATCAGTTTATAGATCTTTAACTAATGCTAAACAAGAATTATATATATTTTTAAAACCTTTTGACAGCAAATCTTAGATTAAGAATTTAAAATAATAAAATTTGTAAATATTTAAATAGAATAAATAATATAAAGATGTTTGAAGAGTAGAGTGGGCATATTTCATACATATATAAATCAATAATCTCTGTTTGTCTGTTTGTTTGTTTGTTCGGATGTCCGATAATAACTCATGAAACCCATGGATAGATGTGCCTCAATTTTTGATATTGGAACTTTTTTGGGAAGTATCGTTAATCTTGATATTTGATTCTTTACGACCATAAACCGGTGGTGTATTTTTCGACCTACGTAAATCAGCTATAATCCACTTCTGACCTACGCCAAATCCGCTATTCTACACATCCGACCTACTAACACGTGGTTTTATAGCTGCTATATGGACTTGTCCGGCCTTAGCGCCCGGCCCCCTAGCCTTTCCTAGCCGTGGCACTCGGACCCCTAGCCTGTCCTAGCCGTGGCGCTCGGACCCCTAGCCTGTCCTAGCTGTAGCGCTCGGCCCAGAAATTGACTTAACCTAACCTAACCCTCAAATAATAAAAAAATAAACAGCTGGCGTAGGTCCGATATTGCAGTGGGTAGGAAAGTTAGTAGGTCACAAGTACAGTAGGGGGATGTTGCGTATAGACGATGTAACATTACTCTAGAAATCTTTCCTGGTGTAATGTGAGTTCACATTAAATTTGGGCCTGATCAGATCAACAGTTTTGATGTTTATTGGATACAAAAAATCACAATGGCCAAGTGACGGGATTAAATGGCGGCATTATTGGACATCGTTGATGCACTTTCCTAATGGAGGATCACCTATAAAAATAATTTTAACAGTCTCATCATATATCATCTTTACCATAGATTAATAACAATATAGAGAGAACGCTATATTTCGTCTTTCAAGATTTAGGGGTTTTTCGCTTACAATAACCCTAAGGCAGAAGAACAAAGAAGGTACGCGCATGCGGCGTAGATCAGGCTCTCTCCCTGTCTAGCGCGTAACACATTTGGGCTTCTGCCTCAGGGTTATTGTGAACGAAAATCTTGAAAGGAAGACATCTAGTGTTCTATCTGTATTGTTTTTAATCTATGATTTTTATGTTTTATTTTTGCAGAGACGATGACGCACCACTTTACTCTTTATTTACATATATTTGTAATTGTATATAATTTATAATATTGTAATTATTAATTAATATTGTACATAACGCATGTGACATGAGTCCAAATTAAAACATGAGGTTTATGTGTAAACTTTTATAATCCATCTTTTTAAATTGATAATGATTAAATTTTTTGCTCAAGGATTGTTAGATTTTCCGTCTTTGAACAGAAAGACAGATTTTAAGATTTTTTAACATTCATCATGACTGTCCACCGATTTTCATGTTTTTTGGGACTCTCTTTTATGAAAACAAAGATTTAATTTTAAAATATGATTTTATAATTAGGGAGACTGGAACGGAGCAGGAGCGCATACAAACTTCTCTACACTCTCTATGAGGTATAGTGGGCACATAAAACTGTGGAATAGGAAGACGATATTTAAAATTATCTATTTTTTTTGTTTTGTTTTACCCTGTAGCTTGAAAATTAGCTTGAAATGGCTCCGTGTACACTATACAATTGATGTTTATTGGAAATTGTGCAGAATTTTTATCCCTCCCCCCACCCCAACCACCCCAGGAATTTACCTTTATTCCCCCCTTTATTTACCCCCCCCCTTTTAAGGGACTGTACAGAAAAAATGAAAGGGGGTATAGAGACTGAAACCTGAGAATCTCAGGAGCTGATTGAGACCTTTAAGAGTTCTATTTTAATGTTCTTGTCTCGAGAAATTTATGTATATGCAATTTTGTATAGAACAGTTTAATCCCACAGGAGCCTGAGAATCTTAGGTTTGCTCCTATTATAATTTTTTTATTTTGATTTTGCATTTTGATAGATATAATTGATAATATTATTACATTTAATCCGTATAAACCGTATTACGTCACCAGAACTTCAGCAAATGACAGTGCAGTAACGTTGTCACGTGATACAGACGAAAATCACGAGACCAGTATACTGCACTGCACATTAGCTGAAGTTCTGGTGACGTAATACGGACTATACGGATTAAATGTACTACTATTATCAATTATATCTATTAAAAATGCAAAATAGAAATTAAATAATTATAACAAGAGCAAACCTGAGAGTCTTTTTCAGATTGGTTTCGTATTTGCTGAATATGATCTGTTTAAACCTACAACTTTTATACAAAATTGCATATATATGAATTTTCGTAAAAATTTTACACAGTTTTATATCAATTTCTCGAGACAGAAACATCAGATAGATGTTTTATAGATATCGGTCAACGCCTGAGATTCTCAGGTTTTATCCTTTACCCCCTTTCATTTTTCCTGTACAGTCCCTTTAAGCTGCCATCCAAAAAAAAATTTCTGGAGAAAATTAAAGTGCAAAGTATCAGCTATAAAGTATATCTGCAGAATGCATTTGGTTGCCATCATATTTTTTTCCATTCCATTTCTTTTTTTAATAATTTATATATCGACATGTTTTTGGCATACATTTTAATCCAAAAACTATAACTTAATACGCCATTATTATATTGCATTATAGCATAGTATGTTCTTTATTGAAAAAGCTATTATAATCTATAAACCTATGAAAATTCGAAAGGGGGAGAGGGGTATTATATTTGACCCCCACAATTGATGCAATTAAAAACTGCATTATTGGATTCAATTGTATGTTTGAAATATTTAAATTTCTAAATATTGTTAAATTACTTGTTATATACAGGGACGATAACGGAATTATAGAGATAGAGCGAGCTATTGATAAACTCTCTAGACATCATATCAGGTCAGGGTCCGAATTTAATGAATTCAAATCTTGAGTCATCGAACCAGCGCGTAGAGGTAGCTGAAAGTCAGTGACCTTTCTAATTAATTAAATTTGGTCCCAGCATAAAATATTTCCATTAGATCGTGTGGTTTAAAAACATTCATTTAATGACCCTGTGACTCTAAAAAAATTGTTACTGCGTCATAAGGAAACGAGTTTTGCCGCAAACTCTGATTTTCTTATCCCTATATCTTTGCAACCTAATGTCGTAAACCTTTTCAAACTATGATTAAATAAACAAAGTTTTAAGATAGTTTACACCATCAGTATGCAAAGATATAGGGATTACTAAATTTGAGGTTGTGGCTAAAAACTCAGTTCCTTTAACTATTTGTAGTCTAAAGGAAAGGTATAAGGTTAACATTAAACAGACAAATTATTAATTAAAGGTAAAATTTATGCGACATTACTATTTACTGGTATGACTTTGTGACCCCAAAGCTGCTCTAGTAACGGGCAGCCGTAGTACATTTGAGTTTCCGATCCAGGTCAACCTTTCCGGTCCCAGTTTGTACAGCACCGTACGGACATTGGGTTAATAAAGCAGACAATCAACAGGACTAGCCGGTGCAACAAGGTTTACTTTAGTTTGACTGGGTTTATAGATTTCCTCGTAAAAAAAACTATTTTATGAATCATGAAATAATTAATTATTTACATATTGTGAATTATTAAAACTAGAAAATTGTCTAACTTTAACCATTTTATTACTTGATGCATTTTCTAAAAAAACATGAGTGCACTAGCAGTGTTACTAGCAGAGCATAAACCACAAAACTGGAGAATTTCTCAAATTTTAATGCTGAAAGGGACTGTACGCATTATTTCAAGTGACCCTCCATGCAAAAACGATAACGCCCGATTCATAACGGCCTAATCACGGGAAGCCGCAGTAAATTTGAATTACCAAGCCAGGTCAACCTTTCCGGTCCCAGTTTGTACTGTACCTAGCTCTATGGACAGGACTAGCCGGTGCAACAAGGTTGACGCGGTCAGACTTTATGCTTCATATAGGTTGAATTTACTTTTACTAAAGAGGCAGAGGTGCGTGTGATCAAGTATGAATTATGTATCATGGTTTATCATTTAAAAAGAATATTATTTTTAAATTGTGGTTTCTTAGCAAAAGTGACTCATATGCTCCTTTCTACTATAGGAAAACCTAAATGAATTTTTATAAATAAAAATTTTAAAATCTATGAAAACGACAATATCTTCCACATTATTGATACGATAAAGATTTCAAGGGCACTGTTTCATCAATGTTTTAGAAATGGTCGACTTTGAAGTGTTGCAACGCCTAAGGCTTTGATTTTATCGCTCTAACTCACATATGCTTTTCTGTAGACCTTTACATGTACATTTTAGCCCTCTAGAGCACTTGTTTTTAAATTTGCTTTTTAAGAAGTAATTGGCAAAACTTTCATAGATTTTTCCTTGAAAGCTTTCAACCTTTAAAGAGATCATAAAGGAAAAAATGAAAGGGGGTATAGGCTAAAACCTAAGCATTTTAGAAGTTGATTGAGACCCATGAGAGTTCTATCTGATGTTCATGTTTCGAGAAATTGATATAAAATAATAAAACTGTGTCAAATTTATATGAAAATTTATATATATAAAATTTTGTATAAAAATTGTAGGTTTAAGCAGATAATATTCAGCAAATACGCAACCAATCTGAAAACGACGATATGCCAGAGGAGCCTGAAAAACTTAGGGTTACTACTATTATTATTTGAATTTAATAAATTTTTATTTTTAATAGATATAATTGATAATATAATTACTACGTCCGTATCACGTGACCAGAACTCCCACCAATGGCAGTGCAGTATGATTGTCACGTGAAACAGACAGAGACGCAGTTTTATATCAATTTCTCGAGACAGGAACATCAGATCTCTTTTGGGTCTCGATCAACTCCTATACCCCATTTCATGTTTCTTTTACAGTTCCTTTAAATAATGGTGGCTTACAGTCCCTTTAACCCGACAAATAAGAACTTCACATTACTATTTTAATTTTTCATATTTTACTCCTGACTTGCGCATATTTGCTTTAGAAAAAAATAAAGGGAACTTGTCAGAATTATCACTTTTCCATTTTGTAAAACGCCAATATCTAGGATATTATATATATATATATCAAGGATATTATATATATATATATCTAGGATATTATATATATATATATCTAGGATATTATATATATATATATCTAGGATATTATATATATATATCTAGGATATTATATATATCTATATCTAGGATATTATTTATCAGATTCTTCAAGTATGTTTCTCTATTTCAGGCATATTAAAGCTTATGATCCACATGAGGGGAAAGATAACGAACGAAGATTGACAGGTAAGCTAGTAGGGTGGGTCAAATAGGCCATGATATGCCGGGTACTGTATAAAGTCTAGCCGCGACATCAAAGTTAAAACCATGGAGTAAAGAATAAAAGGGAGATATAACTGACGCGGTTCGCCCTCTACCATATGATCATAAATGCATTGCAGACGGTACTCCATTTTTATAAGAAATATTCAGAATAGGTTATTGTATACGCGGTAATTGTACATCAACAAATATTTCTTATTGAAATTAAGTACCGTCGCATGTATAATCATATGGTAGGGCGAACCGCGTCAGTTATATCTCCCTTCTATTCCTTACTCCATGGTTAAAACCGAGGAGGCATTGGATAGGGTCGGGCTGGTACCTGCCCTGTGTCACTACGGCCGGTACAAGGGGTGGGTCAGATTCGAATTCAAATTGACCCGAGTCCATCCTTGGACTAACCCAAAACTTCAAAATCACAAGCCTGGATAATTCTGGAAATTTGCTCACATGATTATAGATTTTTAAAATAATTTTATGCCCCAGATAAAAAACGTAAGAATATATTGTAGAAGCCTGACTTTTAGTTATAAGAAAATATGATTTTGTCCTACATGTTAAAATTAGAATTGAGTTTGCATAAATGCGCAAACAGTTTCACTGATATTTCGCAAACTTGTTCAATCTCGGATTTTACACTAGTCATTCTTAGTATGTTAAACGAGTAAAAAATGAATAAATAAACTTGTGAAAATATGTTATCATTCTGAGTTATTGAGACTTCTACAATATGTATTTCCCAAAGAAATTGTAATAAATGGTAGACCGTTTTTATCTCTTTATCATCATTGTCATAAATTTATGAATTAAATATTTCAGAAAAAGATATGACTGAATAAAATATCAATCTGGTTCTAAACTTTGCAATATAGTTACAAAAATCATATTTTCCAGAAATTTCTTTAAATTCGATCTATATAATCTCTGATTTTGTTCAGGTATTCATGAAACCTCTTCAATCCATGATTTCTCAGCTGGAGTAGCAAATAGAGCCTGCAGCATCAGGTCAGTTTATTTCTTCTACACATAAATTTGACTTCTTTGTCCGTCAAGTCTGTTGGTAACTAATAAACGTCAAACGGCTGAACCGATCATAAAGCGTTTTTTTGTAAGGCAACTCAGATGATTACAGAAAAATCCGCAAAATTTCGAGTTTTACAATTGACAAGACAAGAAAAAATGACCGCTTGAAAAGGAACATTTAAAAAATCTTGGAACGGGAACGCCAAGTGTCATCAAAGTCAAGTATAAATCAAATCACGGAGAATATCGATCTTAAAATTAAATGTTTAAATTTGTTTTATTTTAGGATTCCAAGAGAATGTGCAGAAGAAAGGTATTCTTTTGAAAATTATAAATTAATCAGAATACAATTTTTTAATACACTTTAAAGTTAAATTAAAAAATCATATCATCTTATTTATATGACGTGGAAAAAAACTTACAGACAGATGCTAATTAAATACAGATTGTTTTCTTTAATTAATAACGATACAGATAGCACACTATATGTTGTCTTTTAAAGTTTTAGTGGTTTTTCGTTCACAATAACCCTGAGGCAGAAGCCCAAAGGAGTTACGCACATGCTGCATTGAATGACAAGACAGAGAGAGAGCATGCGCGTAACTCCTTTGCGCTTCTGCCTCAGGGTTATTGTGAACGAAACCCCACTAAATGTTAAAAAGACGACATCTAGAGGTCTATCTGTATTTTTATTAATCTATGGTTTTACGTCTCATGACGTCAGAAGTCAATAAACTTATTTTTTTCTTGATTTTGTTATATTTATAACATATTTCCGTTAAAATATTTACTTACAGTAAACCCAATAAAAAATATATAAAAACGTTTGGGCCTTTAATTCTCAAAAATGCGATGGAATTTTTTTAACTTTTACAATTGAATATCTGCCCAAACTGCCAGGGAACTCCACATGACACAAACCAAACCCGCTCACTTAACCCCAAGCAGTCTCATGGGACAAACCACAGGAGGCTGCAAGCTTACTTGGACAATATGACAATTCTGGCCCCTGCAAAAAAAAAATATTTAAATGGTCAGATAGACTATTTTAGTGCTCCTAGCACTAAAATTTGGGTATTTAAAAAATGTTATTTCCGAGAATATCCAAAAATCACACAATTATGCAAATAAGTCATTTTCAGTGATCTTAAAGAATTCTAGATAAAATTTTATTTTTGTAGAAAGGGATATTTAGAGGATCGAAGACCTGCATCCAACTGCGATCCATATCAAGTAAAATTTTCATTGAATAGGCATTTAGGGTGCTTCGCACCCCTGTTCCAGTAACGATTTAGTATTTAATGATTGCTTTTTAGTTTCATGTCGTCATTTTTCATTGTACTCTACAAATTACAATAAACAAAATTTTTGCGGATTTTTCTGTTTAAATTGGTCAAAATTCAAAAATAATATATGTTAACATTTCTTTCAAGGCAAAATTTTTCAATTCTGTGAGTTCATAATAATTTTCCGGGTTGCCACACAAAATTTTGGCTTGATCCTTTCTGTCTTTTTGACGTTTTTCTTGGATACAAACGGATAGACAGACGTACAAGTCACATCAAAAAAAGAATTCCTAAAAACAAATTGAAATCCTTAAAAAAATAATAAGCAGGTTTTTTTTATATAATTGAAAAGCTCCAAATTTAATTGAATTTATTGTATTGTATTGTATTGTATTGTATTGTATTGTATTGTATTGTATTGTATTGTATTGTATTGTATTGTATTGTATTGTATTGTATTGTATTGAACTGAGACCCTATCTAGATACTGAGACCCTATCTAGATACTGATACCCTATCTAGATACTGAGACCCTATCTAGATACTGAGACCCTATCCAGATACTGAGACCCTATCCAGATACTGAGACCCTATCTAGATACTCAGACCCTCCTATCTAGATACTGAGACCCTATCTAGATACTGAGACCCTATCTTTAGATGTTTCCTGCTTTTCCGTAACTGCCCGTCTTGTATCGACCGATATGTTAAGGGTTACCCATAAAAGATGAGACTATTTACGAATGCGTCGAAAAATAATCGTTGACTATAGGTTGTAATATCTAAATGATTTGTTTGAAATTAATTTGATTTTTTATGATCGAGTAGTATATCGCAACTTTCTGAATTTGTATGAACGCTACGTTCTTCAGTATAAGTCGTTTTTGACAATTTTCTCCTTATAGACGTAACAGATAGAAGAAAGAGTAGTAGCGATCAAAAGCGATTATTTTTCGCCGTAAACATATATCCCCTTTCATTTTTCGCGAACACTCTCTTTAAATGATGACCAAAAAATCTCGAGGTTAAAAATAGATCGCCATATTATCAATTTATTACCTCTAAATTAAATAACCGGGGTTTTTCATACCCTGCAGAGATATTTGATAATTGAGGGATCAACTGTGTCTACAAATGCCCACATTGGATATTGAGATCAAGTGTTCAAGTTTTAAATTAATTATTCAATTAAATATTTTGAAAATAAAGAAACGAAATGTAACATAATAGAAGAAAAAAGTTTGTGCCCATGCCTAAATTCTGTACAGCCGTCTCTGAAGTCTCATCCCTTGTGGGTAACTATAATAATAGAATTTTGGAAGTGCATCAGCTTGTAATATGAGTAATATGTCCTTCTTTTTTATAAAATAGTTTTTTTTTTATTTTATACTCATTAAAAATTATCTGTTTCTCTGATCAATTGTTAGTAAGTAAGTAGGTTTATAAAAACTTGTATCTAATCTTCAAGTATCGTTAAATATAGTGTTTTTAAATTTATACTGTTTTGTTTTTCTTCAAGTGTATTCAAGAAATTTAAGCAAATGTAATTACCCACAGTTTAGTTTTCTATGAAACAAAACTTAAATTTTTATGAATGTTTAAAAAACCTTCATTTTAAAATAAAAATGTGAATAATATGTTCTAATTATGATACGTACTATTTTAAATTTATTTGTAATGCATTGCATACTGAATATGCAATTTATTTTTATTCAGCCGCCTACAAGCATTCAAGCGGTGAAAACTTAATTTTTTCTTGCAGAAAGTATAAAACCGTATCGCGTGAATTATATATATCAAAGTGCTAAGTACACGCAGCACCTTTTCAAGGCTGTCCTAGTCGTAGCAATCGGTCCCCAGTCTGTTCTAGTCGCGGCACTCGGCCCCCTAGCCCATCCTAGCCGCAGTGCTCGGCCTCCATAGCAGCTTGTGGCGCCTCAGAGGGCCTAACATAACCTTTGGGAAGTTGCCGTTTGGGAATTTGCGGATATGGGAAGATTTTACTTAGGAAATTGTCACATGGGAAGTCGCCCTTGGGAAAGTACTTAATACCAAGTGTACTCTGTACACTTAAGTTTCTTGGAACTCATTTTTTAGTGAGAAGAATTAGGATATCTCAGTTGATTATCAGACAATTTTTAAATTGAGAGTCACATGAGATTGCTTTTTTCAACATTATGATCTACCATAATGCATTTTAGTAGATAATTGAAAAACAAATATTCAATGCAAACAAAATCGTTTTTTGTAGTTATCAAAAATAAACCTTTGAAACCTAAATGTGTTTGGATCTAAAAAAATTTACTTAAACATTTAAAAAGTGAGAAAAAATTTTTTTTTCCAGATTTTTCTCTTTCCTCTTTATATTAAGCATCTTATGAAAATTTTGTATCCTTTAAAAACAAAAATTATTACAGAGATAGCTAGAAAACTCTGACTATGAAGACGACTTTTAGAATCAAGTTATAACTTGAAATGGTCCATTGTAGACAGACCCATTTCCCTTAATTAATGTTTTCATCAGTGTCTAATAAAACTATTAAAGCAAAGTGTATTTAATGGTGTTACAAAGCAAATTGTAGTACTAGACACAAAATAAGTGAGATGGGTCTGTTTAAACTGTACAATTGCTTCGTACCATGCTGATTGGACTATTTAAAGTCAAATCTTCAGTCTGAAAGTCGTCTTTACATTTCAGAGTTTTCTGATAATCATTGTATAATGTCGTCTGCCTATTCCATTATTTTTTGGTTCTGAAATAAAATGTAAAATATATAATATATGTATATATATAATAATATATGTATATATATAATTGTTACGCAGTGAATGTCTCAAGTGCTGGCAAATCACAAAACATATTTATTTATCATTTTAGATTTCTAACTGACAATGACTTGCATAAATGTGTTCCATTCTTTTCCCTGGAACGCCGATCCAAGCCCCTGGAGAAAATTATAATTTTTCTCAATTTTTTATATAATAAGAGCCATAAAACTGTGGAATAGGAAGACGACATTAAACAGATACTAAAGTATGTTTGATGTTGTTTACAAAGTAACCCAGTTTTCTGGTAACTAAATCAAACTTTGCTAAATGGGTCTTTTTACAATAAACACTTGCTGGGTCTTATATTCTTTGCACTTTCTAAAACACTTAAGTCTGAAATTCCTCTTTTCCTATTCTATTCGATTCCTATTCTATTCCATGCATATTCTATTCCATTACCATTCTATTCCATTCCTATTCTATTCCATTCCTATTCTATTCCATTCCGTTTCTATTCCATTCCTATTCTATTCCATTCCGTTTCTATATTCCATTCCTATTCTATTCCATTCCTATTCTATTCAATTCCTATTCTATTCAATTCCTATTCTATTCCATTCCTATTTCCTTTTTACATGGATATATTCCTTCATTATTTTAAAATAGATTTAGCGCAAAGAGCGCTTTTCCAAAATACAAACATGTGCAGATGTCAGCTTATAGTCTAGCGTAATGGTCTCACTTTCATTTTTACATGGAAATTCATTGATTGATTTGGCGAAAATTGATTGATAGATTTGGCGAAAATTTTTTTTTTTCAATTCTATGACTTTATATATTATTTGGCTTTACGTCATTAATTAATCATTCTCTGTTTCGATAAAAAAATTTTATTTTTTTCTCTCTATTTTAGAAAACAATAAAGTATTTATGTTCTTGTTTTTGTAGTATATAATATGCATCTTTAGTAAATATTTATAACGCTGGGAAAATTAAAGTAATTTATCATTTTGATTTAATGTTTAATGTTAAATGTTAAATGCGGTTTTCATGAAGATACGAAAGTCAAGTTTATCGAAAATGTAATGATTTGACTAATTTATTCTTAAAAAAGAGTATATTTACAAATTTTCTTCAAGATCGTTTTCCCTTTTTTTCATTTGACAACTAGTTTTTTTTCGTTTTATTTGTTCATTTTCATGTGATTTAAAAAAAATTAATATTGATTTGTTGGTTATTATATCATAAGAACTAAGTAAAGAGGGTCAACCCGGACCAAATTATATTTTCAAAAATGTGGAGCATTATCAGCACCGAATTTCGAAGATTTGACTAATGCGATAAAACCATTATTTTGGTAAAAATTGCCACGAATTTCGTTTAACAAGTTTTGATCTGACATCTAGCCATTTCAAGAGTAAAAGATAAATCGTCAAGCTGAATTTCAGGTTTTATTTTCCAAAACAACAATTTTAGAAATAGCTTCGCCATTTTAATTATACAAATACAACAACAAATAAGTTTATTTCCTAGTATTTTAATCAAGGAGCATGCAGTGAAACCCGTGAAATTGTGGAATAGAAAGACGAAAGTTAGACTTAAGTCACTCCTGAATGCCAAGTTCATTAGCACCTGATCCAATTAGGGTTCAGACATATGTTTGTTGTCTATTCTGAACCAATAGAAATAGTATGATGGTAACATTTATCTTTCTATCTATCTCATTATCCAATTAGAGATATGAATCCTTCAATCGGCACTATAACAGTAAATGGAAATATTTACTTCTACTGAAACTAATGTTAGGTTATGTTTTTTAATAAGTAGGATATGGATCATACAAAAATATTCTATTATAATAATTCTTGTCAACATACTTTTCTCCTTCATCCTTTATTTTCTTCTTATTTTGACTGTTCCTTCCTTTATTTTGGTAATAATTTTGGATATTTAACAAACGCCGTCTTTTCCATGCACATCATATTGGGGACCACTGTGACTAGGAGAGCTTTTCATTCATTGTTATCTTAACCTTCTTTATCCTGAGCTGAAAACTTTAGAATGTGATATCCTTAATCCCGATCTGTTAATTAATCTGGAGATTAAATTCATGAGGAGAACAAGCAATATTTAATCTGGAGATTAGGAAAAAGAGTGGATCAAGTATTAATCCTGATATCCACCATTCTAAAGTTCCCAGCTCAGGTGATTAAAGAGACTGTAAACGTAATTTCAAGTAAAATCCTCTATTTACAGGATTAAAGAGACTGTAAACGTTAATTCAAGTAAAATCCTCTATTTACAGGATTAAAGGGACTGTACACGTTTATTCAAGTAAAATCCTCCATTTACAGGATTAAAAGGACTGTACATGTAAATTCAAGTATAATTCTCCAATTACAGAGCGGCCTTTCAATTCACACCAATACCCTTTAAACTTTATCTGGAAAAGTGTTGAATTCTGTCTGAATTCGTTCCTTATCATAAATCCGCAAGTAGCTTTTAGATAGATCGCCGATTGATAATATAAATTTTTATATAACTCCATTATTTCGCAAAGAAAAAAGGTTCAAAGGTTAATCGGACATGCCACTCTTTGAGTGAACAGTCCCTTTCTTCTTGAATATTTGAAACTAAGGTCCTTGATTAAATATGTGAACAATCCTATTAAGTCTCCTCAATGTCTATCTGTAGGTTTGCTAAGAATGACTTGCACCTATACTAAACTGACCCTCAAGCCAACTTTCCACGCTATAGTAGAGAAGAACAGATATTACAGAGATGGGATTAGTAGAGAAGAACAGATATAAAAGAGATGGGACTAACTACAGTTTAACACAGAACTTCGTAGACATCGAAAGAATTTATAAAATGTCGTTTTCTAAACCTACATTTAGTTTTCTTAAGGTATAACTATATTGAACTCTTTAAAACTGTTCCCGCATATTTCATTACTATTTATCTATTTTTACAAACACTGAGATTTAGGTATGATAATATAATCTCCATTGAAGATTTAGGTATGATAATATAATCTCCATTGAAGATTTAGGTATGATAATATAATCTCCATTGAAAAGTTGTCAAGACGACATTTTATAAAGTCTTTCGCTGACCCCGAAGTTCTAGGTTAAACTGAAATACAATCTAAAAATGTTGAATTCTATTAGTTTCTTTCATTATTTCTGCAGCACAAATCCGCAAATCACGATTAAACAGAAAAACAAAAAACAAAACAAAAAAATTCAATTAGAAAAATGAGAATATATCATTCAATCTTGATCAGACAACGATTGAAAAGGGACCATTATAAATCCTCTGTATAAATGGAAGATCCCTTGAAATTTCTTGTACATTCCCTTTACCTATCTAAATATTATGTTTTGTTCGTGTCCCGCCAATAGTACCCCGAGACAGAACTAAAACCAATGAGCTCCTCTCCTGTACGATCTGTTAAATCTGTGGGGAAAAACTTGTATGTGTCAAGGTGATAATTTCCAGAGTCAACTACAAAATTAAAATTAAATAGACATTAAATAGAGATTAAAACTTTATATAAATAGATATTCTGGACCATATATCAATGGCTTTAATTTACTAAATCACTCAAAGTGAAAAGCAAAAAAAATTGATGATATGAAAAGTATAAAATGGGATCATTTAACAATATTAATTTTTTCTATAGTATTCTTGTTACAGAGTAATACAGTTTAACACCTTTCCATCGGAAATCAACAATTTTCCATCGGAGATCAACAATTTTCCATCGGAGATCAACAAATTTCCATCGGAGATCAACAATTTTCCATCGGAGATCAAAAACTGGTCAAGGAGGACCAACAACTTTCCATTGAAGATCAACAATTTTCCATCGGATCGGAGATCAACAATTTTCCATCGGAGATCAACAACTTTCCATCGGAGATCAACAATTTTCCATCGGATACCAAAAGATCAACATCTTTTTATCGGAGATTTACAACTTTTCATTGGAAATAATTTTTTTTATTGGAGACAAACACTTTTTCATCCAAAAACAGATACCTACAAATTCTATCCGTAATCACCTCTTTATCTTTTTGAAGACCCTAAACTTGTATCATAGGACCTTAAACTTTTTACCAGAGGCTCCACTTTCAAAGGAACGCCCCTAATGGAGACCCAGGAAAAAACCTATAAAAACATAAACCATGTCATTTCATTCATCGAAGAACCAAGATGTTTTATTTGAGTTTAATTGGAGCTTTTACTCTCGCCTAAATCCATTTCACAAGATTTAATTGGAGAACCCCATACTATTTCAATCAAAGAGAATAGAATATATATTAGAGGGGAATTTAGAAATATATATTTGTATGGTAATAGAAATATATCAGGTCCACAGCTAGGTTATGAGCATAGAGAATAGAATATATAGAGAGGAATTAAAAGAATCCCTCGGTATGAATTTTGTCTGTCCCTTTCAGCCTGAAAGGGAGTTCAAAGTGTACAAATCATGAAAATGTTCATAAATTATATGCAGTAGAGTACATTAATACAGTATGTTCCCTAGACTATCCATTTCAATTTCGAATTTTTTAAAGCTCTTAAATAAACTTTATAAAATTAATTAGGTGAATAAAAAACATTATTTGATTTATAGTTATAACGGAAAATCATCGTTTGTAAAGTGAAAGGCATAGAGTCTATGTGAAATTATCATTGGTCAATTATGAAACCAGCCTATTTCATAATTTGGTTTTCTTTTAATATTGATTTTAGATTTTCTATAAAATGATGTTCCAGGGCCCAAAACGTTATATAGCACAAATATGTGAAGTACACCTGCAGTATGGAAACAGTACAACAAAATGGCCATTTTTAACTTTTTTCTAGTAAATTCCACTCTAATATATATTCCATTCTCTTTGATTTCAATACATATTGTACAAAATACACTTAATAGATTAAAATGGTATTATATAACACAATTAAGCCTATTTCATAAACGTAGGTACTAATAATTTTTTGCGCAACTTTTCGCAATGGTGTGCAAATATGCTTGCGGTTTACTCGGAATTGCGCAGTTTTGCCGAAAAGGAACTGAGTTTTTGCCACAAATTATGATTTTACAATCGCCATATCTTTTCAACCTGATGGTGTAAACCTTTGATATTTCAAACTATCATTATTTGATCTAAAATGATTCATAGTTTGAAATATCTAAGGTCTCTGACAATAAAATGCAAAGATATAGGGATAAGAAAATCAGAGTTTGTGACAAAAACTCAATTCCTTTGCTTTCGTTGGAATCCCCAACTAGTTTTGAACAACTCGGGCGAGATTCACTGAAGAATTTCTTTAATCAACATTTTAAAATCATGATATATGACTTCAATTTTCTGAGATATTCACTAAACAGTTTCTCTATGATGTAATTTGTGTGTATGATATATATAAATGTATTTTGGAAGACTCCAATAAAGCGTTGGGGGGGGGGGGTGTCATTAAACACGCCAAATAATAACAATTTTTTGTTTAAATGTTATACATTTTTCAATCATAACTCATCTTATTAAGTAGATATTGATAATAATAAAAATATTTAAATCTACAATAAATGAATCTGCTTCTCTTAGTTGTAACTAAGGTCACTAATTCACGCTATTAAATCAGAATTTGACCTATTAAAAATTCGATCTTACACTAAATACGATCTATCTAATTTATTAAAATTCTAAAATTCTTCACTTATATATTATGTCAGCATTCAGTTCCCCGCTGTTTAATTGAGACATTTGATTGGCCTATTAAACATACTTAGTGTCTTAGTGGGATATTTTCCAGCAACGATGATCTTTGTAAAATGTAAAACTCAGCACCGTGAAATCTGATCAAAGCTAAACCATTAAACAGAATTATATATTTCATGATTTCACCCCATTTAGTGGAAACAGAATGTTAAAGAACTGATTTATATATTTTATTTCATCAAACCAAATAATATCACACGTTTTTAAAATTACCCCGCCCCCCTCCCCCTCCAGAGGCGTACACAGGGGGGTTATGGCCCCCACACCCATAGGCCAGTAAAATCTATGGTTTCAAGGAAGTTTTAAGGCCCCAACGGGTGCTTAAATGTTAAGCCTCCCGCCTGGAGAGTCTAAAAAGTTGAAGCCCCTGTGTACGCCCCAGCAACCACTCTGGTTTGGTTTATCTATTTGAATTAAACTGCGTTGAAGTCTCCTGGTTTTGTTTTTTCAACAATCTTAAAACTGAAAGTTTTCTTATTTTACTTTTATTCAAAAAGCATCTGCTGGCAAAAATATGAAAGAAAAATTGCGATTTTTTTTAGTAGGTTAAATTTTGATCAAAAGGTACAGCTTCAACGTGCAATGCAACCCCCCTCTCCGTACGCACTTCAAAAAATCAAATATTAAGCGTTAAAATCTAAGCTTAGGGCATTGCGACACTTCAAAGTCAACCCTGTCTAAAAAATGATGAGACTGTTTATAAGCAGGCTCAATCTATGTGAAGCATTTACATTAATAAGCTATTTCATAAAATAGAAATAAAATTAAATCCAATTTGCAGATTTTTGTTCACGTATCGTTAAATTTCTCCCGAAAGACAATAAAGTTTCATTTTGTACTTTCAATAAATCATAAGTAATTAGTATGTTAAAGTTGAAGGAGGGGGGGGGGGGGGGGGTCCATAGTTGTTAAATTAAATAAATAAACGTATACAAATATTTCAATATATTCTCACGTGATCAAGGTTAAGACGCTAAACTTAATGATTAAAATTTTTTAAAAACCTTGAAACTAAATCAATGATTATACAAAAACGTTAAAACTAAAACTTTAATTTATCTTGGTATATTATAACACTAACACACGATAATCAAGAATTAATTAAAACTTAAATATTTTATAATTTTAAGAACTTTTTTGTTGTACATCTCGATATCAAGCATTGATTCCCATCTTAAGCAGATTTACGAATAAATTAATTTTTACATATTTATGCAAATATAAAAAGCAGAAATTTCTGTTAAAAAGTTATTTTTATGATAAATAATTTAAACGAAAATGAAATAGTTAGACGAGTGAAAGTGAAACTATTGAACCATGGCGATATTATTTGTATATTTAGAAAGATTTATCCTTGCGTATATGTGTATTTGCGTATTTGTGTATACGCGTATTTGCGTATACGCATATTTGCGTATACGCTTATTTGCGTATATGCGTACACGCGTATATGCGTACACGCGTATATGCGTACACGCGTATATGCGTATTTGCGTATATGCGTATTTGCGTATATGAGTATTTGCGTATTTGCGTATATGCTGAAACCCATTGATATTTTTATTTGTATATGATGAATACAAAAAATTGTAGAGGATGAAAATTTCCGAAATAGGGTTAAACAATCCGGATAAATAGGGTTAAACAATCCGGATAAATAGGGTTAAACAATTCGGATAAGACCTAGTCATTAGTCATTACTCATCTTCCTCTTCTTTTATACCCTCGTTATTTATAATTTATTTCTATCTAGAAGCGTCCAATAAATGTTCTTCTAAAATATACTGATTTTTAACACTGGACTCCTTTATTATAGGTGTCTTTGATATGTGAACAAATAGATACGCAAAGATTGAAAAGTTTGAAGTCCTCATAACCAAGGTTTACACATTGGTAAAGGAATCTTGAAGATCAGATTATGGAAGTACACATGGATCCCCCACACAAATGGAATAATGACAGGATTGAATATTAAATATTAAATATTGACAATATATTTTTAATGTTTTAAATAAAATTGTTCAGGGTTTTTCCATTTTTCTTTAAACAGTTAGACTCTTGGATGAATCAGTATGAACTACAAAATAAAACTAACTCTCATCACAAAAAAAGCATATTATATATCTATATATATATAAAGTAGAAATCTCTGGGTGTTTGTTTGTTTCATGAACCCATGGACCGATTTCCTCAAATTTAATTGGGGAACTTGGGAGAACCAAAGGAGGGCTCTTAGAATTAAGTGGGTCGAATTTTAAAGCAAAAATTTAGTTTCCCGGTAAAATTTGTCAAGTGAGGGTAAACGGCGGAATTAATAATGACTACCCCGGGCAAAGCTAGGTTCCCAAGCTAGTATATATATATTGAATATCTATTTAATTCTTCCTCTACTTTCCCTTTAACTAAGGTTATAAAAATGATTTTTTTAACAGTTGATTAATGTATATTGAATAATAAACTAAGACTGATGTGATAACAGCGAAATAATAACAATAATAAAAACAATGTTAAAAGCCCACATAGACTTTAAACCCCTTAATTATATATATACCCGTTTTAGAGGGTAACCCTTAAAAAACTAAATCCAAGCGGCCTCGTTAATTAATCCTTTTTTTACAACCATAATTGTTAATCATAGCAATCCTTTTATGTTGAAATAAACAAAAAACATGTATAATAAAGTCGAAAAATGACATATAATGTCTACAATAAGCATCCGTTTACTTTGGAGCATGTCTTTAGTGTCTTTAAACATTCATATCAACAGTTTTTTTGTTTACAGTTACAGTTCATTTTTTACAATGAAGTCCATTGGTCAAAGTTTTGAACGAAAGCTCGTTGTCCTTTTATGATTGTACAACGTACAGCGGTAGTGTACAGTGTACAACATGGGTTTCCAGTTAAAGCAAGTAGTTCTCCAACATAAAGTCCAGTTACAGTTACATAATACATCTCTTCATAATGTAATAATAATGACTAGATTAAAGTTCGTATATAAGTGTGTGTCAAGGGTATTACCACCCTTGCTACAGGTCATTTTGATAGTACGGTCGCATTTTGATGTGTTTTGTCGCGTCTAGTTATGTAAAAATCAATGGCGTGCTGGCCCAAAAAGGCCTTACAAAAAATGAATGTATGGAATTAAAAACTGATGGTCTAGAAAGCGCTTCGTTTTCTCCTGGTGTCTTCGTACTGGTTCAAGGGGTCGGTGGCAGCTGCGGAGTAGGTGTCCTAAAAAAAATGTTTTAATTTCTATGAATTTTTGAAAATCCATCAGAAATAAAGATAATTATTTCCTAAAATGTGCTATGGTGTTTTAATCAATATTTAGTCGTAATTGACCTTCTGACAAGATAGCAAAGCCCGATTTACAACGGTACCCTTGATCAAAATGTAGAAGATAACGTCGTTTTTCTGATTCAAAAAGTGGTTATTTCTGTGAGTTTCTTCATTATTTCTTGTAAGCAAAAAATGCGCAAGTCACTTTTGCAGAGAAACCACAAAAGAAAATAAACAAAAACACGAATATCTAATTAATACTTCATAAGACAAAGCTTTCAATGAAATCATTTTAGATATGGCATCACTTAAATATACGTTTATATAAATATATAATATTTCAATGAAATCATGTTAGATATGGCATCACTTAAATATACGTTTACCGATCCTGTAATTCGAAAAAACCATGCTCATACAATTATTTTTTATGTGTGGATGTCTCAAAAAAAGTTTTTTTTTTACTGGATTTTTTTTATATTTGAAAAACTTTATGAAGGGATATTTGTGTTTATTACCAACAAATGCGGTATCCTTGTACAATAATAGATATTTTTTATGTCGAATGTTTTTTTAAAAAAAAGGATTTTTACGATTATTTAAAACTTACATAATATCTAGCAGCGTTATAGCCAGAAGAAGGGGCGTCATAAGAAGCGGCAGGGGCTCCATAGGATTGGGCAGGGGCTCCATAGGAAGGAGAGGGAGCTCCGTAGCTGGCCTCGGGGGCTCCATAACCGGAACCTGATCCATAGGAGCTGGTTTCACCACCTCCGGTTCCCAGGAGACCAAAGGCAAAGACAGCCACTGAAAAATTTTATTCTTACAAAAAGAATATTTTTTTATTCATCTTACAATCATTAGTTTTATGAAAAAGTTCCTACACGTGATATGAAATAAAGGATATAGTTTAAAAACTATGAGGTTGCAAGACTTGCAAGTCATGTCGTTGTCCTACTTTTTAATAGAAAGGAAAATTGTTCAAATACATTTCTCTGTCATTTGGCTCTAGACTAAGTCGACAAATACACGGGGAAAAGCCGCAAGTCATTCTTAACGTTGGGCAATACATACATGTATATAGAGGTCACCAGGCCTTAGAGAAAATATAGAATCTAATTTTCTTATCATTGTTGTCCTAGATTGCCAAAAAAACAGATGTTGCAATCAATTTTGTACACTGATAGATTCTCTTAGAAATAATGATGATAACCCACATAGCTTTAATAAAGGGTTACAAAAAAGACCATATGGATAGCTGACTGAAACACTTTTCGATTCAGTGATTAATGAGACATAAGAAAACAAAGAATTTATATTTAGAGAGGAAAATATCTTTAAAACTAAAAGATATTTAATATTTATATTTATTAAACAAAATTTTGTTCGCTATATCGCATAAAACTTTTATAAAAATTTCAGCGACGTTATAATTCGAATAGTTTAGAGAAATACGCAAGAATATAACCCAAATATCACATTCTTAATACCGAAAGATGACAATAACTAAAATATGATTTGAAGATTTATGAAGGATTAAAAATAAGAAAGATTTTAAAAACATGTAACGACATTTTCCTTATAATCTTAACTTGAAATCAATCAAAATATGAGAGATATATCTCAGAAAATATGAATTATCTAAGTCATGTCAAACTATTGTAAATTGAATGTAAGAATTGAATCTTAAATGTTTTTAAACATATCTCCTCTCATTCAAGACCTATTGAGAACAAATGTATAACCGGAGCTGGGAACTTTTGAATGGTGGATATCAGGATTAATGCTTGATTCACTCTTTTCTTAATCTCCAGATTAAATTATGCTTGTTCTCCTCTTGTTATTAATCTCGATCAGTTGATAAATCTGGAGATTAATAACAAGAGGAGAACAAGCATTTTTTAATCTCGAGATTAAGAAAAAGAGTGAATCAAGCATTAATCCTGATATACACCATTCAAAAGTTCCCAGCTCAACTCGGATAATATTAGCTGTTATCATGCTTGTGCTTAAAACCAAAACTAGAGGTCACAAAGTGGTACTTACAGAAAGATAGGATCCCAAGAAGAATAGCTTGAGGTACAAGATTGATGGTGTATCCTGGACCTGTGAAGATCAACTTCCCCGTACCCTGTTCATCTGAAAGATTGGTCTCCTCAACCTAACAAAAAATAAATTAGTATATTATCAGATTACTAGCTTGGGAATCATAGTTAGTCCCACCGTTTACCCGCTCTTTGACATTAATTACGATTTAAGCTAATTTTTCCCGATAAAGTGAACCCACTCAGCTAGAATCTAAAAACCAAACTTAAAACATTTCAGTGGGTCTCCCAAATTCGTTAATCAAAATTTAAGGCAAAAAAAAATTAAAAATATAAATTGTATTCAATTTTTAAAGATTTAAGCCGGCGCTCAATTAAAACCGGTTTTTGTCAGATTTAGGCCGCGGCTCAAATTCATTAAATTCGGACAATGTTCAAACAAACAAACAAACCGAGATTACAATTATATATATATATATATAAAGAATATTATTATTTTAGTAAATTTTCAAAAAGAGTTTGCAAGGAAACAAACATACAAATATTAATAATTAAACGAGTAGAAAGCCAGTTTATTTTGCGTCTTTAAAACGCTTCACGCATTTAACTTGCGTTTGGTAATTTTCCTAAAAAATGACAAATCTAAAAAAGTATTGAACACCAGAAATATCGTATTTTTTGGATTAACAGAAGTTGAAGGCAGTTAGGTGGTCTACAGTAGATATGATTAATGATTTTTTAATCATTGCGGAATCTATTTTTAGAAAATATTGCCGATTAAACTCTAATTATCTATTGTTATAATTCGATCATTCTTGAATCATAAAATACTAATAAAATCTAGACATTTGTTGATTTATGGATTAGAAAATGTAGAATTATTTTTCAAGCACATATTGAATTAGCGTCTAAAGGTTATAAATATATTTTATGGAAAAAGAGCATTTTATAATAAATAAATGTAAAAAGGAATTCGTGGATTTTAAAATATAAATATACATTTATTAAGACATACGCTGATTTTAAATTATAAAAGCATTTAAATAGAGTCCCATGGATTTTATTATATAATTAAGTTAAATAAGATATACGTGGATTTAAAATTTTAGAATATAAATAAGTTTAATAAGAGTCACGTTTACGGAAATAATTTGTCGTGTTATAGAGTAGACATGAGAGAGACGAACGCACGAAAAGAAAGTATCGTATTTTAGTAGTTACTAAAAAATACGTTCACATTTCAATATAAATAAATAACTAGCAAAATTTCTACTTTAAAATCCTCCCATTTTCCCCGCCCCTTCCCTTTTCCCTTCCTTCTCTCTTCTCCCTCACCCCCTCCCCCTCTCCCGCCCCCCCCCTAGCTCAATTAGACTAAATGAAGACATGTAACGCCAAGCGTGAAATTGTAAGTTTACAAATAAACCTAAACGCAACCTTGCGTACTTAGAGAACGCATTTGCTGACCACACTTGAAATATGTTTGTGTGGGAACGGAAGGGCGCAAGGCCTAGCTTAAGAGTATTTTCATGACAGACTGATACAAGGACTTAAATAATTTCAATAGCTTCATAATCCAGGGTTTAAGGCGTGAAGTCATCAGGATACACTATTTTCAATATTAAATTTTAAGAGGGGGGTAAGATAAAATAGATTATTTGTTTGTTTACGTATATTTTTGACTTTTGAAATTCTTTGAAAGTAAAAACTAAGTGAAAAATCACTTAGTATAAGATTTCAATCTTACAAACAAATTGCTTTAGTTTTTTCAATATTAAATTAAAGGTGAGGTAAGATATCATAAATTATTTGTTTGTTTACGTATATTTTTGCTTTTGAAATTCTTTGAAAGTAAAAACTAAGTGAAAAATCACTTAGTATGAACGTAATGATATTTGTAAAAATGTTTTTTTTGACTCAAAAGTTCATTTTAATTTTGTTTAAATTTGCACATCGAGAGTTTCATCACAGGGATAGATGGAAGTTAAAAACTTACTCCAAAAATACAAAATGAAAAAAAAATTAAAAATAAATGAACATACTGTAACAAAACAACAGAGGACAAAGGGGTATTATTGTTTAAATAATACATATATGAAAAAACAAGCTTGGTGATATAATTTTAAATATTTATATTTACTTTGTTTTCATGTCTAGAACCCAAAGTATCTTCTGCAACAGCATATCCGACATACAGGACTAGAACAACGATTGCGGCATTTCTCCAAACCATCTTTTCTGAAAACTGAAGAATAAAAAATATTAAGAGAAATGTACAAATCAAAAGTCAAGACTGGAAAAGTTAAAGAAACCCCGGTCAAAAAATATGATCTATCACCTAAGAACTATATTTAGAATCTAAGCAATTAAAAGAATTACTTTAGTATTGCTCCGGAGATTTGAGGACAACTAAAATTCTCCGGTACTTTCGTCTTCGAGGAAAGCGCGCGCGTGTTGCAAAGCGCTACGGGGCCGGAGCGCGCATCCTTGCAGCTTCTCCTCTCAACTATTCCAACTATTTACATTATGTAAATATTGACTCGTCTTCAAGTCTTCAATGACTTTATCAAATAATGAATGACCTAAAAATCCCCCTGTCTTCCAATAAAAGCTTTTTACTACACTGAATCATCAGTAGAATGTGTACATTTTTTCAAAATTTTTTTGTATTCTTAAATCATAAATTTGGGCCCTTTTAGGTAGGATTCACAACGGTAACTAAATGTTTGATTAAGAAGGAATGCAATATTCACAATTTTTCTATATATAGCTAGTTATTTTCAATTGTAGTCTTTCTTGATTGACTTATTAGCCTGGAAATAATTAACTCGTTAAAAAGAGAAATCATGGATATCTCAGTCACTCTTGATCAGACAAAGGTTTCAAGGGAATCGTTATGAAATTCAGGGATATCAATCTATAAATAGTGTACAGTCCCTTTAAATAGTATAAAGGCTTTATTATTACATAGTATTAGCATTTGTATGGAACCCTCTGGGTTCTATTAAGTGTTGAATTATATAATTAATTAAATCAGATTTCAATAGAAGCATTAAAATTTATTTATCCAAATAAAAGTTAATTTAAACACAAATATTTTTAGAATTCACGGATTTTTAATTTAAAACCCAATCCCAAAGACAACATCAGAACAAAGTTAAAACCTCCCCCTTCAAAGGGTCCTGAATTTTGAATCTCGGTATCAAGAATTGATGTCCTATACTGTCCTAAGGGTAAGGATTTTTAATCCCTATATCTTTGCAACTATGTCGTAAACCTGAGATATTTTAAACTGTGAATTTTCGAATTTTAAATTATCAACGGTTTACATTATCATGTTGCAAAGATGTCAAAATTGGAAAAGCTGAGTTTGTAGCAAAGACTCAATTAATTTTTTCTGATAAATACCTGCAGGATAACTTTAATCGAGGAATCAATCAATTATCTTCAAAGGAAATGAGTCTTTGCCACAAACTCTGATGTTGTAGTCCCTGTAGTCGTAGACCTGAAATATTTCAAACTATGAATCATGTTAGATCAAAAAATCTTAGTTTGAAATATAAAAGGTTTGCACCAACAGGTTACAAAGATATAGGGATTCGAAAATTTAAGTATGTGGCAATAACTCAATTCCTTTAAACGTTGGATATCGAGATCAAGGGTTCAAGATTAACGATACTCCACCCAAAAGTTCCTGCCTCTGACCAATTCAAGGTTTTTTCTTGAAAAACTCTTATCATGGCATGCAGGTGATACTTGCTGATAATTCAATATTTACATTTTACAATTTCTTAAATTACGTATTTTAGTTTAACATCTAGGCATGAATATTAAGTATTAAGCAACATTCAATTTAAAAAAGAAAAAAGTAAATAAGATGCACAATGGTATACCCTTGAAACCTTTAACAGATCATTAATATAATAAAGTCTAGTAAGGTGTTTAATTCCTCCACAATTTCTGAAGCAAAAATGCGTTAATCATTTTTACGGAGAAAGAAACCAAAGAAGATGATAGACATAATACATTTTAAGAAAACAACGGGATTTTCCCTTTGGAATGTCAAAGTACACTCAATCACTTCAAACCTAATGTATTTTTTTTAAATACTACAAAATATAGTAAACAAACTAAAAAAGAAATACTTTTCAGAGAACATACAGCTTTCTCTTTATCTGAATGTACGCGCTCTAATAATAACTGCCGGAAGACTCAAATGCTGCGGCATGGAAGACTGTACGGTTGTGGCTCATGGCGACCGGTAGACAAAAAGCTAATATGTGGCATGGAAGGGGAAAATATTGTGACTTATGGCTGCCTGCCTTTCCCCGGTCCTCTAGCATTTGACACTTCACGATTTTGTACACTAAACACGAAACACTAAACACTAAAATCACTGCAAAAACTATACAGAAGGTGAAGATCAAAGGAATTGAGTCTTTGCCAGTTCTAATTCCATTATCTTTGCACCACAACGTCGTAGACCTTAGCTATTTCAAACTATGAATCCTAAAAGTCTAACTTTTAAATTTAAAAGGTTTACACTATCAGGTTGCAAAGATTAGTGAATAAAAAATTTGAGTTTGTCGCAAAGACTCAATTCCTTTATGCTACATTGCTGCTACGGCTTTGTGACCTTGTAGCTTCTCTAGTTTATCTGGTAGCATATCATAAATTAAAATTTGTTTGTTATTCTCTTCAATAAGAGAAGTCATGATTAAAATCATTTAAGATTTCAATCTTACAAACAAATTGCTTTAGTTTAACGGGAAATATACAACAACATATTTTCGTAAAACACTACAAAATGGAGTAAACAAAACATAAAAATACTTCTCTTAGAAAACCTACAGGTTTCTCTTAATCCTAAAGTACACGCCTTCGCTCGTGACACTTGACAATTTTGTCCACTACACTACTCACACAACATTGGAATATACAGGGTGTCCCAATAAACATGGGAATTCAGTGACCAACACACTCCTGTATGTCCAGTTCATTAGCCCCATGATCCAATCAGGGTTCAGTCATGTGTTTGTTGCCTATTCTGAACCAATAGAAATAGTGAGGCGGTAACATCTATATAATCGAGTTACGTCTGCTAGATTTTATTTTATGTAAACGTTAAAATTGGCTGCATATGTCCCCAGGGAAGGTATAAAATAGATAATCAAAAATTCAAAAATTTGCATCCAACAAAATTCGATTTTCTTTAAATGTTGAAAATCCAAGATTTTTTTAAAAAATCCGCAACTTTTTTCGTTATTTTTTACAATATATGCTGAGAGAAAATGTTCACAATTGAAATAGAAGATTGGTGCGAAGCGCTCTAAAAGCCTAGTTGAAGTATATTTAGGTTTGTTTGTCAAGTTTAGACCAGCCATACACCTCTTGGGGTCATGTTGCTGCCAGTTGAGAATAACAAGCCAAATATAAATATTTTATAAATGAAAAGCGTAGACATATTTTTTTTACTATAATTTTTTGTTTGTCTCTCAAAGCGTGGTCTTAATTTTTCAAAACTTTTCTTTGTGCGGCAATTTTGCGACAAGCCAAATTTTTTGTTTTATAATTTGTCTCATTACTGTTTAGATGTACGGCATTAAACTCACTGTTGTGGAACTATTTAACCGTCAAATAATTTCTAGGTGAAAACAATAATATCAGATCAACTGAAATTACATCATTTAGATCATTGAAATTTATCTTTCAAAATATCAGTTTTTAAAAATTCAAAAATATATATTTTTAATTGTAACATTTATGCTAGTTTTTTTTTATGATTTTCTGAGGAATAAGTGCCCTGTATTTTCATGATTTAAGGAGGAAAAAGTGCCCTGTATTTTCATGATTTAAGGAGGAATAAGTGCCCTGTATTTCCATGATTTAAGGAGAAAAAAGTGACCTGTATTTTTACAAATTACCTGTCCTTCATATTCATGTTTCAGTTCGGTTTCAGCTTTATTAGAAATTAGTTTGAAGTCAGCCAACTGTGCATCACGCAGATTTAAACATAATGATTTTAAAAATTGTATTGTGTTAAAGTTTTTCTTTTTTGGTTTATTTTGTATTTTTTACCTGTCAGGGTCAAATAAAAGTAAACGTTTAAAATAAATTATTTTTAATACATGTTTTAAACAATATTTTGCCCATGAAAGACAATATAGGTAAAAAAAACAAAAGAAATTAATAAGTTTAGACAATTTCTTTGGAATTTACTTTACAGAGTCAATTTGAGATTTTAATAATTTTTATGTTTCAATTTTTAAATCAAACATTGTGTTCGTTGTAAACATTTTATTTCATATTAAAACAAAACATGATAGTAATTAGTATGTTTAGACAAGTTCATGTGTGATCAAAAGATTGCAAGCTCAACAAGCAAAAAAGTTTTGCTACTAAAATGTTAGTGATCTAAAATCAAAAGCCAAGGGGATGCGACACTTAAAATTTAAATCTTGAAAATTGCTGCAATTTTTAAAAGCTGTCTGGATATATATGTGATTCAAAGATCTGAACGTCTGTGAGGAGGATATTATAATTGTTAATAATATATTAATATTAACTTTATTATTATTAGGGTAATATAGACACAGAGTAAAAGAATAGGAATCAGCTTATCATCCGTAGATCCCGAGATACAGGGGTCTGTAAGCGTAATTTCAAGTGACCCTCCATGCAAAGATGGCAATGTTAGATTTACATCGGTACCCTGAACACCCTTAAAAAAGATACTGTTGTTTTTCCTATCTTGAAAATTGTTTAATTCTGTTAATTCCTCGATTGCTTCGTAAAAGCAAGAAATGCGCAAGTCACTTTTTCAAAGATAGACCGATAATGAAAATAAACAGGGTAAAGCAGCAAAAAAATAAATATCTGATTCATACTTAATCAGACATAACTACTAAGGGTAACGTTGTGAATCGGGCATTGCCATTTTTGCATGGAGGGTCACTTGAAATTATGCTTACAGTCCCTTTAATAACAGAAAAGGTTTGACTTCTGATCTAAAGTTTGTCGAGTGTGGAGTGTAAAGCCATCCATCCGTTCAGTTATAATTATAGATTTATTATTTCATAATTTCAAAACAGTTTTTAATTTTTAATCAAGAAAAATTAATTCTGTTAATTCCTCGATTGCTTCGTAAAAGCAAGAAATGCGCAAGTCACTTTTTCAAAGATAGACCAATAATGAAAATAAACAGGTTAAAGTAGCAACAAAAAAAAATACCTGATTCATACTTAATCAGACAAAACTACTAAGGGTATCGTTGTGAATCGGGCATTGCCATCTTTGCATGGAGGGTCACTTGAAATTACGCTTACAGTCCCTTTAATAACGGAAAAGGTTTGACTTGTGATCTATAATTTGTCGGTTGTGGAGTGTAAACCCATCCATCCGTTCAGCTGTTTATAGATTTATTATTTCATAATTTCTAAACAGGTTTTTATTTTTAATTAAGATAATCAATACCTGAACATCAAATACTTTGCGTATGATAAAGGGGTTAATGATCAAAGTTTAAATGAAAAAAAATCAGCAGATATACTTATTTCAATCTGTCAAACATTTGACTTGATGTTTTTATATCAATTAGTTAGAATTGGCTATCATTGATTTCTCCCCTGCACCATAATCAGTGGCTGGAAAAAAATAAGATGAAATTGATATTTTACATAAACAAATTTAAAAAAAAAACTTTTTGCAGTGCTTAATAATGCGAAATACATTAAAAAATGTTCAAATCCAAGCTTTTCTAATATAAAAACACTAATTTTTCAGAACCATGTTTTGGAGAAATACATCCCTACTTGCTATTATACTGTGCAATGTTGAAGCCTTTGAGATTACAGGGTCAAGACATGAGGATAAAGTATGGTTTACAATTTTTCATCAAAATTTTTTTAAAATGTACTTTTTGACCCAGTTTAATTTGGTATATCTATATATATTGGTATATATTGCAATATCTATATATAAATTTGGCTTGTCTGGGTGTCTGTTTGTTTGTTTGTATCCAATAAACGTCAAAATGGCTGAACCGATCGGGCCCAAATTTTTTGTGGGACATCACGTGACCACAGGGAAGGTTTATGAATGATAAAAATTAAAAAAATGTGTTTTAAAGGTTTTTAATTTTTAAAAAAATTTAAATTCTTGAAAATCTTATTTTTTTAAATCCGCAAAAAAATTTTCTTCTTTGTTTTAAAATGTAAACAAAAAAACATGTTCACAATTTTAATAGAAGATGGGCGCGAAGTTCGATATACCATGAAGTTCATTTCATTTTGTAGCTTTAGAATGTTACTTTTCGTCAACCATAAAATTTATAGAATTTCTAATTTCAGATGACAACATTTTTCAAATTCAACCCTGGGGTTATTAGAGATACAACAAAAACTTCGGGCTACTTGGGTAGATACACAAATCCCAATTTTCTAATACCTATATTTCTACAACCAAATGATGTAAACCTTTGATATTTCAAACTTATATTGTTTGATATAACAGAAGTCATAGTTTGAAATATCTAAAAAACTCAATTCCAAATTCAGATACATTCGAAGAAGACTGCTTTGAACGTTGAGTTTAAAAATAAAAGCTAAGGGAGTTACAAGGTTGCAAAGATAAACCAGTAATTCCGAACATTTAAATTGGAGAATATCTCATTACACATGAGAGTTAACTGACGACTTAAAAATTGTCTTTTATAACTAGTTTTGTCTAAACATTTAAGCAATTTTTAAATCAAGTTAAGGACAATCCCGTAATTCAATTCGGGCAAGTTTTTGTTGCATGAGCTTTGACTTTTGATCGTACATAAAACTAAAGATATTAATGTAGAATTTAGAATGTAGATGCTATATTGTAATAATAGTATTTTACGAATAAATGCCGCCTGCAGATCAGAAAAGTAAAAAAATAAAAAAATAAAGGACTGTAGTAGACGTAGTTGACTTCTAAACAATTTCCTAAACCTAAAAATCTTAATTTTTCTCTTTAAAAAAGCGTTGATTTTAGATAATTTACTCTGCTGTAAAAATCCGCAAATTGCTTTTACGTACAAAAACTGCAAAAGATTGGTTTAAAGGGAATCGTTGTGAATCAAATATGTTTCTCTATAAATGTAGGGTTACTGAAAATCATGTGTTTAGAATTGGATACCCTTAATACCAATTGTTTAATCTAAATATTCTCTGTGGACACTTTTGATTTCTGCTTAATCCATACTTTTTCCCTTGTTTGGATATCTCTTCTGGGTTCTGCCCAATGACAGTGATAAAATGACGGGCAAAATTTTAAAGTTTCCCGGCTTTTGATTGCAGCTGCTCGGGATTTTGCATACGTCACTCTGATTGGTTAAATTTTAGACACTTTCCTGGATAAAAACCAAAGATCAAAATAATCTTTAGATTGACAATAGGAGGAGAGTATGCATTGATCTCGATATCCACAATTCTAAAGTTTTGAGCTTGGACCTTTTAATTCCTGTTTTTTTTGATAAAATTCATTTTTATTTTAGATTGACTCTGAGTTGATGACTAACGACGAAGGGACAGGGAAATTATATTTTACTGGACCAGGGACAGAATTGAATGAATTTGAGCTAGTTTTTTGAACTACTTTCTGTCGATTCAAATACTCATATGTAGTTCTGCAGTGTAAATATCATCTATAGGATTAATAATAGGGGGGATGATAGTTCTCTACCTGTGTGCTCAGTTAGCTGTACTGTACACTTACAACTGTTTACTAATATTGATATACTGTAGGTTAGGCCAGAATCTTCTTATAATAAACAGATATGCAGTACGCTCTCGGTATAGTTTATGGCCTATAAAATCAATAAAGGATTAGTGTACATCATCACTCTATACACTATAACCTCGTTGGATAATAACAAATCCTGAATCACTAATCTCATGTCCTTTAGATGTAAATAACTACACTGCAGAACTAGAGGTAAGTATTTGAATCGACCGTATTGTAATTCAACGACCGAGCTCAAATTCATTAAATTTGGTCTTAGGATACACAATTAATCTCATTCCTCAAGCTATTCTACTAGGAGCTCTTTCTTTCTGTAAGCAACTTCTTAAATAGATTTTCGTTATCATTTTTTCATGCTTTATGTTTCGTTTTATATTTCAAAACGTGACAGTTGAGAGATGATTTGAGGATTGTCTATAATGATCTTTGTCTGGTTCGTGTTAAATTCTTGAAACAATAATCAGAAAATATATCCTTAAAGTCCTGAGACTGAATTTAATGAATTTTACCAGCGTCGTTAAACCGCAAATCACCGGTTCAAATTGCGCGCTAGCTCAAATATCAAAATACTGATAGAAATTCAAGTTGAACAAACCATGTCTCTGGCATTTCCAAAATGTAGTCTGCCTTTTTCGTGGTGTCAAAATTACCTGAAATTTATGGAACTTCGATCAGACTTTTACTAAGGAAATTAACTGCCACAAACTAAAATTTTCTAATCCTTAGATCTTTGAAATCTGATGGTGTAAACCTTTGATATTTCAAACTTAAATGTTTTGATCTAACAAAATTCATTGTTTGAAATATTAAGATCTACGACATTGGGTTGCAAAGATTATAGGTATAAGAAAATCAGAGTTTATGGCAAATACTAAATTCTTAAAAATTGAAATCAAACCGAAATTCTTTAAAGGAATTGAGTCTTTGACACAAACTCTGATTTTCTAATCCTTATATCTTTGCAACCCACTGTTGTAGACCTTAGATATTTAAAACTATAAACTATGTTAGATCAAATAATCGAAGTTTAATATTTCAAAGGTTTACACCAACAGGTTTTCGCGATATGAGGATTAGAAAATTATAATTTGTGGCAAAGACTCGATTCCCTTTCGCTAAATCTGCATATATATCTTAAATTCACATAATTTACAATTTTTAAGGTAAAATCATTTTTGTTATGCTTGTAGAAAAATGTATATTTAGTGGCCGTTTACATATTGGGACTTGATTTTGGATCCTCTTCGGGTGGATATGGTTATGGAGGGGTGGCACCGACTTATGGAGCCCCAACTGCAAACTATGGAGCCACTGCCACAACGTATGGAGCCCCAGTTCCAAAGTACGGAGCGCCAGTTCCAACGTATGGAGCCCCTGTGCCGAGTTATGCGGCCCCTCCGTCCACATATTCTAGACGCTTTGTAAGTAATTTCAAAGGTTTACACCAACAGGTTTTCGCGATATGAGGATTAGAAAATTATAATTTGTGGCAAAGACTCGATTCCCTTTCGCTAAATCTGCATATATATCTTAAATTCACATAATTTACAATTTTTAAGGTAAAATCATTTTTGTTATGCTTGTAGAAAAATGTATATTTAGTGGCCGTTTACATATTGGGACTTGATTTTGGATCCTCTTCGGGTGGATATGGTTATGGAGGGGTGGCACCGACTTATGGAGCCCCAACTGCAAGCTATGGAGCCCCTGCCACAACGTATGGAGCCCCAGTTCCAAAGTACGGAGCGCCAGTTCCAACGTATGGAGCCCCTGTGCCGAGTTATGCGGCCCCTCCGTCCACATATTCTAGACGCTTTGTAAGTAAATTTATTGATTTTTTTAAATGCTTAGGTTGGAAATTAAGTAAAAAAATTTATTAAGATTTATTAATTAATTGAATTTGAATACTTATGCAGAAATACTTTTAATCCTTTCCCTTATATTACCATTTAAGATTAAACTTGTAGACTCAAGTTACTCTATATTGAAAAGGACATGTCCGAATCACAGCGGTATCCTTTAACCTTTTATCTGATACCATGTTGTGAGATATCGTTGGTTTCTGGATTCTGAAGATAAATTATTCATAAAAATATTTCATCATAATTACAAATCTGCTTCAAACAAAATTTTTAAGAAACCGTGATCTCTTCTAAACTAAAAGAATCGTAGAAATGAGATGAAATAAAGTTAAGCGAAATGTTTTTTTAATAGAAACAGAATCAGAGAAAATGTGTAATCTCGTTTCTGAAGTCTCGTCCTTTGTGGAAACAACAAAAATATTTATTATTTTTAAGGATATTCTGCAGTTTGAGGATGAAGTCATGAAAAAAAGAAGTTTATTTTAAAGCGTCCTAAAAAATTAGATATTAATAAATGTAAAAATTGTAAAATTACTATAATTCAGGTAAATGTAAAAATAAATCCACATTTATGTAAATGTAACATTTATATTATTTAAATAAACTCTGCAACAATTATATCTTCTATTTAATATTCAATTTCTTAGTTTTGAAGTAATGGCGTAATTTTTGAATCAAATTAATAAAAAATCTGAACTTTTTTAAAATTTTAAAATTGGATTACTAAAGTATTCGATTATACCTTCATTAGAAGTTTATGACTTTGGAGTAATCATTTTTTAATATTTAAAGTAGTAATCTATGTTTGTTTGTTAGTATGTCCGATCCTAACTCAGGAACCCCTTGACCGACTTGCCCCAGATTTTGATTGGGGAACTCAGAAGAACCATAGAAATATTTTTAGCTGAGATGGTAGCTTCCAAGTTCAGTGGGTTAAAGCTGGGTTTCCAAGTTTTTTTTTATGTATTTGTTTTTAGTTCTATTCTAATTAAACACATAAAAACCAATTATTACATTTCTGGACTTCCTTCACATAAAATGGTTTAATCAGCTTGTTAGTTGTTACTGGTTAGTGCGAGTTTTGCAATCTATTTCTAGGTCTACAAAAAAGATGTATAAGGGAGGTAGTGAAATAAAAGGCCGACTCTAGTATGCCGAGTCCATAAGCGCCTGATTCAATCAGGGTTCAGTCATGTGTTTAGTGTCTATTCTGAACCAATAGAAATTTTATGACGGTAAAATCTATCTATCTATATCTATCTAGCTCATTATCCAATTATAGATATCGGCGTAAATGGAAATATTTACTTCTACTGAATCTATAATGCATGGGCCAAGGCGCTGCGACACTTTAAAGTCGATCCAGTCTTGAAAATTGATGATTAAATCAGGAAGAACGTGAGGAAGGCTCCTCTACTTGTATAAAATCGTTTGCCCCCCCCCCCCACCTTCTTATTATAAAACTCGCAGTTGATTAATTGTGGCTTCATCTGTAAGCATCTTCTCTTTGTACAGTATATAAAACAAATACAAAAAAAAGTTTGCGGATTTCATAAGATTTTTTCGCGCATTTTCAAAATTTTACAAAAACAAAAAAAACTTTTAAACACAAATTTTTGGAATTTTGATCATTCATAAACCTTCCCTGGGGTCAAGTGAGATCCCACAAAAAATTTGGGCCCGATCGGTTCAACCCTTTTGACGTTTATTGGACACAAACAAACAGACAGACAGACAGACAAGCTAAATTTATAAATTATCGATTCCCTTAATGATCTTAAATTCTGGTTTTTTCATTTCTACCAATCATGTTTTTAAAAATAATTGATTCTTTACCACAAATACAAATTTTCTAATCCCTATATCTTTGCAGCCTAATATTGTAAATCTATAACATTTTTAACTTAGATGATTTAACATGGAATTCATAGTTTGAAATATCTAGGTCTACGATATTGAGATCAAAAATTCAGAATTTGTAACAAAGACTCAAAAAACAAAACAAAACAAAAAACACATTTTAATGGCATACATTTATTTAATAGCTACGACTGATGTGATACAGTGATTCAAAAGAAAGTTAAAACATAGGCTAATATTTACTTATAAATAAAACTACTCAATTAAAAACTAAATCGCTCATGTAAATTCTTATATTTTCAACCACAGAAATTAACTTGGAAAATTATAATTTAAAAAAATGTTATTACAAAACAAAAAAATTAATGATTTAAATTGTTTTACTGTCTCATTGTTTTGTGAGTCTTATGTATCAACATTTATATGTCTTTGTATAGTTTGAACTTGTACATGTGTTAAAAAAGTCTTAATCCTTTACGTTTACAAAAAACGTAAGTATTATAGGTACGGTTTTTTTTGATCTAATAATAATGACTAGTATAAAATTAAGGGTATTACCACCCTTTAATGAAGGTCATTTTGATAGTACGGTCTTATTTTGATGTGTTTCATTGTGTGTCTACAGAATTGTAATCAATGGTGTCGGTTTAGTCCCAAAGGGCTATACAAAAAAACTGCGAATTTTTCAGAAATAACTATGATTTTTTCAGAAAGAGCTTCTCTTCCTCCTGGAGAGGGTATCATACTGGTCTAGGTTTGCGTTAGACTTGGCATAATCCTAAAAAGCAACCGAATTAGATTTTTTAAAGCTAATTTTATTTATCAAAAATCATTATGTAGGTTTTTCAGAAACACTTTAAAATACACACAAAGTAAAAATGTTGAAGTCAAACTTTTAAAGGAACAAGGAAGTAATCCTTAATGAACCCCTATTTAAAAATAAAACAGAAAAAACCTTGGCATGTCTGATTCACAACAGTACCCAGTATACGTTTGTTTGAGCAAGTATAGTACGTTATAGGCCTAGATCCTTGATTTAACAGCTGAAACTTGAGTACCAGTAAATCCTTGATTTAACAGCTGAAACTTGAGTACTAGTTAATCACAAATATGTACACTGCAACCTTGTGTCTACTTGCACTCAATTTTCAGCTTGAAGAATAAAGATATCGTCGGCGCCATCCTTGACCAGAGACAAAAGTTGTGAATTGGACATGACACTTTACGTCTACAGTTCCTTCTTTAAAGGGACTGTAAGCGTTTTTTCAAGTGACCCTCCATGCAAAGATGGCAATGCCCGATGCACAACGGTACCCTTGAAAGCTTTGTGTGATCAAATATGAATAAGAAAACTGATTGTTTTGATTTACGCTTTTCTTGCATATAAGAAATTATTGGAGAAATTATCGGTATTAAACATTTATCGAGTTAGAAAAACGATGTTTTTGATGAGATTAAAGTTTCAAGAGTACCGTTGTAAATCGGGCATTGCCATCTAATTGCGAGGCTGGTCTCGTTTACGTCAGTCATTTAAAAAAAAATTTAACTTACGAATTGTCTGGCGGATGCGGTATAACCGGAAGAAGGTGCATCATATCCGGCGCTAGGGGCTCCATAGCTAGCAGCAGGGGCTCCATAACTAGCAACGGGGGCTCCATAGCTGGGCTCTGGGGCTCCATAACCTACAGATGGAGCTCCATAACCAGAGGTGGAAGCGCTGTTGGATCCGAAAAGGTCAAGGCCCAGGAAGAAAGCTGCGACTAAATAAAAAGAATAAAAATCATTTTTTAAGAGTTACTAAAGAGGTATATATTCATTATGTTTTTAAGTACAGGAATTGAGGTGTTTTTTAATCCTTACATCTGAGCAAACCCGTTGTCGTAGACCTTAAATATTTTAAACTATGAGTTCTGTTGGATTAAATCTAAGTATGAAATATCCAAGGTTACCATAAGGTTGCAAAGATGTAGGGATTGGAAAGCTTGAGCTTGTGGCAAAGACTCTTTTCCTTTAACGTTAGAATTGAAATTTTTTCTATCACGACTTCTATCTTAAAGAAATTGAGTCTTTTCCACAAGCTTAATTTTTCTAATCCCTATATCTTTGCACCCAGACGATGTCAATCGTTGATATTTCAAAGTTAGATTATCTGATTGGACAGAATTCATAACTTGAAATATTTAAAGTCTGCAACATTAGGTTTCAAAGATATATGGGGATAAGAAAATCAGAGTTTGTGGCAAAGACTCAATTCCTTTTCTTTTCATCTACTATGAGCGTAATATAGAAATTATGTAAGCTACGAGATCACGAAGTCATGCCCAGTAATTTCTCAAAAGTTTGAGTTTTCCCTTAGATTGGAGTGCAATCGTTATGTGTAAAAACTACAAAATTTTTATTCACCAAAGGAATTGAGTCTTGGCCACAAACTTGAATTTTCCCATTCCTATACTTTTTTGCAACCAGATGGTGTTTCAAGAAATTTCTTAGATTATTTAATCTAACAGAATAAAACGGTTTGAAATATCTAAGGTGTCCGACATTGGGCTTCAATGATATAGGGATTAGAAAATTAGTGTTTTTGGCAAAGATTCCTTTGAACGGTTTTTTTCAAAAATGAATAAAGTTAGATATATGCTTACTGGCTGCTAGGATTCCTAGAAGGATTGCTTGTGGAATAAGATTGATTGTATATCCTGGTCCAGTGAAATAAAGTTTTCCAGTCCCTTGCTCATCAGACAGTACCTCGGTGTTCTAAACATTATAAACAATATTAATTTGAATTTAAAAAAAAAATAATTAGTTTTGTAAAAATAAATATTTTTTTCAAATAGGTAATGTAAAATAGTAATATATGTTTGTCTGTTTGTTTGTCCGGTCATAACTCAGGAACCTATGGCATTGGAAAGTTCTAGGCTTGGTTTGGTCTAAATTGAGTGGGTTGGCTTTTTTAACGAAAGCTTAGTTCATAATTTTACTAAATCAATATTATTAAATTTCGTAAAAATAAAAGATATTATGAGAATAGAGTTGCAGACATAAATAAAAAACAAACCAACCTGGATGTCATTTCTTAACCCTGGAGGTCCTGCTGCTACCTCCAGTGCAGCAATGCTCTGTCCGCAGTACAGTACAAGAACTAGGATAGATGTATTTCTCCACACCATTTTTCTGCAAAAAAAAAATTAAGATTAAAGTATTTTAAACTTAACAGTAATATGTTCAAAGTGAAAGTCTAAATTTTTTAATTAAACTAAGTTTTTATAAATCCAAATAAGAAAAGCTGAGAAGAAATTTTCACTTTCAAATGGTGAAAGTTTGAAGTGTTCCAACTGCCGCCGAAATATGGTCAATCCGAGGCAAGTAACTGTTCTCCATTTTTTATTCTTTTTTGCCCGTCATTCCTAGACACTTTCCCTACTCCCAGCTTAACCTTAAAACCTAAAAATCTTCACTACCTGAAAAACGCACTTTGACCAATGAACTTAGGAATCTTAAGATTTGCAATAGAGAGATCTTACAAAGAAAATTAAATGAATTCTTATTCTACTGAAAATGATTAATTTTAAGTGTTCCCCCATTAGAAAAATTTTAAAAAATCGCATGTCCGATTCACAACGGTACCCTTGAATCTTATCAATAATGTCAAAGATATCGTCGTTTTTCCTGCTTGAACAGTGTTTAATTCTGATAATTTTTACATTTTTTCTGCAACAGAAACGCGCATGTCACAGTTGTACGTAGAAACCACGAAATGTAAATAATCAGCTTTCAAAATTATAAATACTAGGCTTTTTTAGGGCGCTTCGCACCCATCTTCTATATCAACTTTTAATTGTGGTATCTTCTCTTTATACAGCATAAAACAAAAACAGAAAAAGTTTGCGGATTTCATAATAATTTCGCGCATTTTCAAAATTTTACAAAAATAAAAAACTTTTAAACACAATCACGTCTGATCCAATACAAATTTGGACCTGATCGGTTCAGCCGTTTCAACGTTTATTGGATACAAACAAACAAGCTAAATTTATATTTAGATTCATACTTGATAAGGCAAAGCTTTTAAGGGTACCATTGTGCATCGGACTTGAAAAATAGAAAAATCCTAAAAATTTTTAGAATGATTCACAATTACCCCTTTTAGAGCAACATTTAATCGCTAAATTTGACAAACAAACTGAAAGATGTATTTTTAAAATTGTGAGGTGTGATAACTGTAGCGCATGAATTGCATGATGGAGTCCGAATGAAGCCTAAACTTGTAAAAGTCATGATCTCGTCAAGGTTTCAAGTTCACCACACAACTTGGTAATTCATTGAAAATGATTTTGAGAAAATGTTTTCTAAACAACAGTTGATCCCAACTTTCTACGACTTGATTATTAATCTATTTATAATAAGACTAAGCTCCGCCTGCTGATAAAGGGAACCTATGAAAGACTGAAATATAAGGAGAATACCCTTGGTAAAGAAAACATGAATACGCGCACGCCTAGATTTTTTCTTTTATCGTTTAGTTAGTTAGTCCGGGGCACTTATATATAAACCAATAATATCACTACCCAACCATGACAAAGCATATTCTGGTAATATCCTTTTTTAATTCTCTTCTAGTTGCGCCTCATGGCCATGTCTTAAATTTGGCCAATCGTAGAACAAGATGGCCCCCCCCTACTTCTTGAAAAAGTGCAACTCATTCTATACACTTTATTCCAGGTATATGTTTACAAAGGACATTCATTTATATCAGAACATGGTCCTTAAAGGCAGGGTTTCCATTTTTTTTCTTTTTTGAAGTTTTAAATACCAACGTCCAACATCTGTAGCAAAGCTGCCTCTGTTGTGTTGGGAAAAAATCCCAGCAAAAACAATTGTATTTGTCAATAGTAAGCTTTTGGCAGTTTTAAAAAATATAAAATGTTCAAAGAAGCTATTTTACAGAACGAATCGTATCGTGAAAAGAAATTCGCAGATTTCTATGTAAAGCTTGGTCACAAAAAAACCTATCTTTTTACTTTGTTGGCCTTCTACAAAAAGCTATTGAAACTAAATCTATAAATAAAATTGTTGAAAATAATAGTACATGGACTAAGGAAGAAAATGAAACGAATTCCATGATACATTTTGATGGAAAATGGCCACTCGCGAGTCGGTCAAAGCGCTATTTTCTTAATATCTCAGCTGCCAGCAAATCCATAGAATTTAAGAAACTCAGTTATAGATCATCCAGTTCATTAAAAATGTTTACAAGAATTCTTCACATATTCTTTAAAAAATGACTTGACCAACTAAAATCACTTAATATATTTCTTGATAAGCAAAATTCAATTTTAGTGCAAAATCAATTTTAATCATGTTGCAATATTTTGTGGTTTATGGCAAACATTCCTTCCATAAGTTTTGGGATCTTTAATAAAACTCTGAACTCGGTCTGTCTATTGATAAAGTTTGAATATTTATTAGTGTTAAATTCCAATTTTTTTTTCATTTTTTATGTTTTAATTTTTTTCCCCTGGACAGTTTTTTTTTTATTATTCTAGAGCCTGAAGGATGTTGAAAAATCATGAATTCATTAGACTTTACTGTTTTCTGGTCAAAATAATTTGTGTAAAGTTATTTAATGGTTCTCATGACAATTTGAAAACTTATAAAACTTAATTATTCTATTAATAAGATCTCTTCAGCTGGTAGCAGGGTATCAGCATTATAAATGGTTCGTGAGGACACATTTGAAATCAGAATTTATCATCCAGCTCTCCGGCGCCTGAGTGACTAGTAGTCATAGAGTTAAAAAGTTGAACTTTGCAAATGCAATTATCTAGGCCTCAAAGTCACTAGGTTTAGGATATTAACTTTGGTTGACTGGGAGATTGTTAACTATTTACCGTGTGTTTTCCATCAAAACCTTGAGTTCAAAGATATTCCCAACGGTTTTGATTTTCTCATTAAAAGTGCAACTGAACACTGCATGTATGTAAGATTGAAATGGTATATGTTTCCGATCATAGCTACTTATATCTATTAAGAGAGTCAAAATGTTTTGAATTTCCATGAATTTCTATGAGATAACTCGGTCAATATTCTTTTTTTAAGGATATAGTTCGACATGCACAACCGAAAGTGCACTTTTTAAATTGAATGATATTGTTTTAGCTGTTTAAAAGAAATTCCATTTTTTTGGTGGGGGCGAATTCTAAGTTGCACCCCCTTTTAGGACCCATGACCCCCCCTCACCCCCCTGACTATCGGCCTGTTTAAATAGTGAAACAATAAATTGCGAAAAAATGAATTCAAGGAGAAATGAAAATAATGGTGAAAACCCTTGATAACGTAATATAGGAATGTAAGTTTACCAGAGAGTAAGACAATAAATAAAAAGATAGATAATAAGAGAGAGGTTTCAAGAAACACGAGGATGAGTCAGCATGTACTCAAGGTCCAGTGCTTGCTCCAAGTCTGTACTTTAAAATTAAAATTTGCGTTATTTCCACCACTGATATTTGATTTTTTTTAACATCATAGCACCCCTCCCCCCCCCCCAACCTCCTCATGAAAACTTATGACTCAAATGTTTATTTCGGTGCGATATGTTCTAACAGAAAAACATTTCGAAAATATAATTAACATCGAAATATATGTTTATTAAGTAAAACTGGGTAACAGAGTACTTTTGTAGTTAAATACATTTTTAAGACAAATTACGCATTTATTATTTGGTTGATTTGCGATTGCGATAACACAATTATCAATGTTGACTTGTTTTGCGGAGCTCAAGTCGTAATCTATCTATCCCTCATGGAAAAAAGGATATTTATTAATTGTGTTCATCGCCCATTTAACAATTAAACAGTTAAATACAATTAAAATTGAAATCTGGTGGTTGTAATTTAAGGTTAAGCCGGACCCCCCCCCCCTTTTTTGAGTTTTTATGAAAAGTAATAAGGCAAGAAATTTAACTTTTTCATTTGAAAAACTTAGTTTTTGTTACAAACTCAAATTTCCCAATGCTTTTCTGTATATCTTTGCAGCCTAAAGCGCAAACCTTTGATATTCAGAGCTTTTGATCTAACAGAATTTATAGTTTGCAACATCAAGGGTCTACGGCCTCAGGTTGCAAATATATAGGCATTAAAAATCAAAGTTTGTGGGTAAAACTCAGTAACTTTTGTATTATTATAGATATTCTCACGCCTTTGTTCCTTTGTTACTTAATGTAAATCTTAAAAATACTTACAATAAAATGTAACTTTTTACATTTGATAATTTATAGAAAAGCATCTCCAAGAAGCTAAAACTATACTGTTTAAAATATCTCTTTTTAAAGGAATACGGAATTGTGTTCACGAAACATATTATGACATAAATATGTGTTGTTTTTTTAAGTTATAGGTCCAGAGTCAAAATTTAATGAATTTGAGCCGGGTCTCAAATCCGCCAAAAACCGGTTTTAATTGAGCGCCGGCTTAAAAATTCAATACAATTTTAAGTGGAACCAACTATATTTGAGCCGCGGCTTAAATTTAAGTCGCGGCTTAAATTCTTTAAATTCGGCCTCAGAAGTCAGAACTTTTAGGTTGGGAATCTCTGGATCAAGCAGATCTACGGATTAATTTAAATTGGATATCGAGATCAATCATTCAAAATACCAATTTCCACACAAAAGTTCCAATTTCTGGCTAAAATTCAGTGAACCTTAACATTTTCACTCGTTAAATGAAGATTTTTCATATTTATATTTTAAAAACTAAAGTAAATGAAGCCATTACGCTGTTTTTGACGGGTTTTGAATAAGATATCAAAATATGACGGAAAATATGTCGATACAGAGAGCTGATGCATTATATTATTA